>NC_020494.1:16277845-16344670 GCF_000184155.1 Fragaria vesca subsp. vesca | reverse complement strand
GAACTTTTGAAAGCCTTAACGATCACCAAATCATATGAAATTTTGTAGAGGTGATCTACTCATATAGACCTAAGATATGAACGGTGGAGATGTAAAATTATAATCGGGAAGTTGGTGTAATGCCCTATCCCTATAAATGGCTTAAAATAGGGATCCCTTATTGGAAGGGCCCTATATATATATGTATGTATGGAATTAATACATGTCGTCCTTCATTTCAAAAACCATGATCTTGAAATTGTGGCACTCAACGATAACAAATTTCTAGTTGCGACGAAGAACAAGCTTAGGATCTTCTTAGTCGAACAATATGGCCTCGTTTGGTTCATGTATTGGAAAGGTTGAGAGGGGAAAGTTGTTTATTTCATTTATTTGGCACACCTAAGGAAAAGAAAAACTTTACCACAATATAGGAAAATATATGGGAAATTGGATCCTCCCACATACCACAGGATTCCAATTTCCCTCATATTTTCCTAACATTAATTGCACATTAATTGCATCTTTTATATATTGTTTTAATGGATGTTATTACTAAATTATCAACAAAACTTTAGAATCTTAAATATTATATATTTTCTTACTAAGAATATAATTGGTAAATTAGTGTTACTTGTTTTCTTATCTATACATAAACCAAACATTGGAAAAGAAAGTAAAATACATTTCCTACTTACTTTCCCGACGTTCCCAAACACCTCGTAGGGAAACTAATGGGAAATTTAATTTCCCATGTACATGAGAAAGACCAAGGAACCAATTTCTTTTCCATCAACCAAACAAGACATATAATTACAATTAGAAACAATAACGTTTAATTACATGGCCACTGATCAATTTGTAATCACAATGATCATCCACATTTAGATTTAATATTAAATGTTGTGATGATTATACGTTTATTAAGTGTTTCGACCAAAGTGATCATTCATTTTTCATCGCTAGATGAATAGATAACCAAGTGAATCAACCTTCAGCCATGTTCACCGGCCTAGCTAGTCATCAAGAAATTTATGCTCAACCACCATTAAATGTAGATCTAATGGTGGAGATACTAACTTTTAAGCATAGTGATTGTTTTGTTCTTGACCATTAGATGTAAATCTAAAAGTAATTAAGCGTAAATTTCTAATCGGTCAGTAACCAAGTGAATACTCTTTCCGAATGCTATATGATACAATTGTTTAGATTAATGGGCTGTTCTGATAAAATTAAGTACACTCATTTGTGAGCCTTATTGGGCCTCTGTGGACATTAACGAGTCAAGTGTCTGTATCTAAGACAAAAAATGGTTTTAAGCTGCAATGAATATTGATTTCCCCTTAATCTTTCTTTATGCGATTCCCATGAAGTAAACAATAGAACGTCAATAACTGTGCCTTTCCCATGCCCCAAAAGAGACAAGCTTTGCTTAAGATTGAAGCCAGTTGATTAGGGCACGCAAAGTACTTAAACTTTGGCAGGTGCATGTTGCGCTTTCTAAAGACCCTGCTGCCATTTTCATGAGCTCCTCCTCCTCCTCCTCTGATATCTCATACAGAAACCATATACAAAGGACTCAACTTTCGGCTGGAGATCATTTCAAGTATCACAGAATTTCTCCTCTGGTATCATTGACAAAGACCTATACATAA
This sequence comes from Fragaria vesca subsp. vesca, assembly GCF_000184155.1. NCBI lineage: Eukaryota > Viridiplantae > Streptophyta > Magnoliopsida > Rosales > Rosaceae > Fragaria > Fragaria vesca. Next base: position 16,343,036 of record NC_020494.1, on the reverse strand, counting down.
ATATATAAAAGATCGGGTAAAAACTGGCCTTGTGGTGGAGGGTATCATCATGACTATATGCACAATGTCATTGTCCCACCATAGGGACACACCCCTTGGACAATTGGGTGCAGTAGTCCTACAAAATTACAAACCCAATCGGGGACTATATGCTAGAGTATATCTTCTTGTTCATCCAGAATCCAATATATATTGACCGGGACAGCTACTCCTATATATACAGTGCTACCAATAATATCAGCTACCTTAGCTTAGGGCTAAAGGGTAGAGACCATTTATACTGATAGTCAAGAACCCTAGCGCTACGGCTACTTTATTGGGATGTTGGATGATTGTGGAATTTTGGCTCTGATGAGAGTTTGTCTTGGTCCACTCAGAGATATCGTCTTCAACAATACATCAGAATCTGAATATGCCTCCATTGCTCTGCGTGGTCTAAGTTCTTAAACCCTAGCTAGCTGTTGGCTTTGGTAGCAGGAATATGCAGGAGGAATCTTATTTTATGTTCCCAGAAGATCAATTGCCAATCTTGGTCCAACCAATTTTCAATAACTTCAGGCTGCTCAGTCGACCCTGCAGTTTCAAAAGCAGTTTTTGCTTTGAAAATCAGATCAGGAAGGCGATGCCTCATATGAAGAATTGAAAATATGAATATATTAAGTTTTCTCGTTTGAATAATATTAATCCTCAAAAAGTAGTATCCGAATGGATAGCTAGGGTGCCAACGTTTGGCTGGACTTTCAACTTTCAAGTATAAACTTTTGAGAGTTTGTTAATTTGTAATATTGTATATTTGATGTACTGGGAATAAAACGGATGCTGCAAAAGTTTGATAGACTTTATGTATATATTTAAACATAATGGAAGCACATAGAGAGATTGAAGGAGGATCCTATCCTCTAACTTTTGTAATAAGGTGACAAAACGCTAGCGAGATAAACAAAATTGAGTGCCTAATCTGTCTTTCTGGTTTTTTATGTAGCAGAACAAAGATAGGGTTTATAATACAGATCAATATGCAGAAGACTTATAGGGTGGACTTATAAGTACTTGCAACTTGAAAGCACACTAGCTAATTAAGACGATCACTAATCCCTTTTTAATTACAAGCACTTCCTATGTAAACAACAATATTTAGTACGAGATAACATTATCTTACTATTTGTGGCCATCTAGCCAGATGGACCATATTTTCAGTATCATATTCATATATAATAGGGTAAGTTCTTGTTGATTACGGTTAATGTTGGTATATAAATTTATACAGAATGCTTTTGCATATATATTTTCGTAGTTTCTGATGTTGAGAATCAGTTGGATCGACTAATCTTCTTTTCAAAACACTTAGGCGTTCTCCCCACGTCGTACTAATGTGAGACGCAATCTTAAGTGGCTAATGTAAGGATTCATTTGGATTAAGGATCATATATATCTTAATTGGAGCGACAGATACAAAGCACTGGCTGGAGATTGTAAGTGGGTAGCTAGAAATCACTATAAAGGGAACTGGTCGAATGAGTGAAATATGGAAAGAAATTAATAATATAGGCCTGAGTACATACCGTCTCAATTACTATACACATCAACTCAAAGCGAGCTAGGCTTTTTCTTTATAGGAGAAATTTACAAAGCGAAAATTCTCAAATCAACCGAGTTTACATTATCAAAGTGAAATTTCATTATTGTGCGTATCTAAACCTAGTTAATTACCCCACATTAACGTAACAAATTCACTGGCCGGTAACTCATGTAACTCTAAGAGATCATAGACTTATATGTCCGTTACAAGAAATTCTGAAAATGTCTAGTTTGGCCCACTGAGTATAAAAGTTTGCTTGTACGTGGTAACTGAAGGCATTTACACAAGGCACTGAGGCAGACATGGATCGATCATGCGTGTACTTAACCCCATGTTTTCATCATTGTTCAAAGTACTGAGCAGGTTATTCCATGTTTGGAGCGCAGACCTAACCTAGCAACTTTCCCTGTGGAATTTCATGTATTTGTAACAATGGAACGACTATTTTTGTACCTGAGATGGAAAAAAGCTATAGCCAGTACATGATTCTTCTTGTTTTGTTTGAGAAAGATTGGAGCGTCTGGCATTCTCAACAACAACAACAAAAAGATTGGAGCGTCTGGCGTTCAATTAAATTTCATCTCCAGTCGTTGTTGATACATACGTACATATACACACACGCTAATTAAGATATCATTCGTACATACTAGTTTGGACATGTCAACGCATACACGAAATACACAAATTAAATAGATTATTTTCTAACTTGAGTGCTTACCATAGGATGTTGAGGACAATGAGAATCAAGATTGAAGGACCAACTCGACTACGAATGGAAGTATATGATCAATCATCGTAATTACCAATTTGTAATTCTTGTTATTGTTTCCGCTATATAGACCAATAGAATGACATTATATTAACGTACACACACAAGTTACATTTTGAATTCTTTCTACTAGTTGTCTACAAAACCTTGCTGATCTTCTATATTTTCTACTGGTAAATGTTGATATTTTATTTCGGGTCATCTTCACCATAACATATATGAAGCTTTGTGTTGAAGAAATACCAGAAAGAGAATGAAGTACTTATAGAAACAGAGATGTGGTGAAAGAGAATTCAAAGACCACTCATCATTACAAAACCCAACTGTACAGCTTGATCGTAAACTGCAAGCTTCACAATGCCAGAACTAAATAAGATGATGCATGGAGATCGAGCTAAGAACCAAATAGCCAAGAGCTTGAGGGGGGAGCAAACGTCATGACAGGGTGGGACTGATGTCATGATACACCCCACAAAACACATACATGTAAAGGCTCTTCTCGTGCTTTAGGCTAGTGGTGCTGCAGCTATCATCAAATGTTTGAAGCAGCATGCATCTGTAATTTATATATAAAACCAGACCATATTGTTAGATCGGGTATATAAAAAACAATTTAAGCTTCAAAAAGATGGAAAACAAAATTGAAAAGAATTGGGACCAAACCAAACCATGCGTGTGACCACAAAGGCTAGCTCCAAAGACAACCCTCTTTCCTCGCCAAAAAGAAAAAAGAAAAAAAGAAGACAACCCTCTTTCCCTCTTTGCTTGTAGCTAGGTTCGATCTCCCAGCCCTAGATATAAAATCAATAGTACAGCAAATTAAAGCATTAGAGGAGGTTGCTGGGGACTTAACCAAAGGGCATCAGGGGAGAACAGTGCAGCTTGTGAGAGCCTCTGACTTGACCTAAACATGGTAACACAGAGGAGATGTGGGCAAAGCGGTGCACAAGAGGGAAACATTGGGAATAAACTCATGATAGCTCGTACTTGTTAATCACTTGGCTATTTTATGTGTTTTCCTTAATCTGCAGAAGCTAAACTTAATCAAAGTGTCAAAAGGTAGAGCTCAGACATGATAAGTAACTAATGGCACTGATAATTATATGAACTGTGTGATTACCCAGATCTTTAAGCAGCATGATCTATATACAATTGATTTGTTTTTACCACAAGGACATGATGAGTAAAAAGGAGGAGTAAACTTCTTCAGGGCCAACCAGCAACCAGTAGAGGCAGGATATTCTAGGGCTCCTGGTGAGAGATGAGGAGCACATAGACGACAAAGAAGGGGGGCTTGGAAAAGTGTGCCACCACATCAAAAAAGTGCTTGGAAACATCAATTATTCCATTTCCTTGGTGTTTTGTGTTGTGGCCTTTCAAGTTTTAATGGAATGGAATTGGAATCGAATGGACAATCTTACCAACTACCAAAATCATCCGCCCTTTTTGGTATTTTTTCCAACCATATATGCATTCATCATTTTGTCCTCGTTGCAGTGTGACAAAGAATTACATGACTATCACATATGTGTGTTAAAACTCATGTCCTATTATGTATGAAGCAGTATATCTTCCCAGCAACAGGAGGAAGATGTATATAAACCGGAAAAAAAAAAGATACTAATTTTATGGAGCCATACGTTAAGCACATGGTACGCCTTTTGAACCGGGTATATAGCGAAAACTCTTCTACGTATCAAGGTACAAGAATGAACCGCAAGTGAAAACTAGTTACAGTGTTGTTCCATTGCTATAGCTGATTCCTTTGTAATTAATATATAGGAAGCATAAATAATTAATACACATACAAATACATATAAGCACTGCTGAAACCAAGGAAATTGCAAATTTACGAGGAAATGGTTAGCCTAGAGAGATACAGAGATGATGATGAAAATTGGAAGGGGTGTATAGTAAGGGGGGGTGGAGTGTGTTCCAAGACACAATGATTACATAGTCGTCTTGGGGAAGCAGAAAGGGTTGGCATGGAAATAGCCAAAGTGTATATGGAAGAACGTGGGATTGACTGAGGTAATGAAGCAGGGGGGAAAAGGCCTAAGTATATGTAAGTTAAATTAAATTGATGATCATGAAAAATTGTATGTTTACCCTTCCCTAATAAGAGCCTTTGTTTTATATATAATGCATGATAATGATAGACTCAGCTTTTCTTTGTCTTTGGTCGGTCGACAATCTGTGTGTTGTGTGTTCACTCTGTTTAGTTGTAGTATGTGCCTGTGTTTCCCATTCCTAACTAGCCTTGCCTAGCTCCTTCCCACTACTAATTATTTGCTTTGAACCAATCACTAAGCAACAAACAAAATTAGAGAAACATGATGCTTTTGCTAATTTATATGAATTATTTAGAAAAAAATTAAATTATTATGAGTAAAATTGAGAGAAAAAGATCCCCACCCTGAAAGCTATAGGGAAGAATGGGATAGAGAGAGAATGCCGTAAGAAGAAAGTAAAGGAGACTAGCTAGCAGTACTCAAACACCAACAGACTTAACCCTATATATATTTAGAGTGGTGGAAACTGGAAAGGGTGGAGTGATAAATAGTCTCTCTCATACACCATCACATTCATATTCAGAGAGAGAGGGCAAGAAAAACAAAGGAACCAAAAAGATACCAACAAAGCACAAAGGAAAAGGAAAGCTCAGTTGAAAACCAATTCAATAATAAAAAGGCCTTAGCTTCTTCACTCATCAAGGGCGTGGCAGATTCATTTTGGGGACACAGAAAGAGAAAGAAGAGAAAGAGAGAAGCCTTTGCCTCTTTGTATTGTTTTGTTTTGCCACAACCAAAACCATCTTTCATATATCAAGCAAAGGTAAGGTTTTTTTTGTCTTATATTCTTTTATATTACCATCCATTTTTCTTCCCCTGAATCCCTTCTTCCTTCCACATCCAATATCCTTTTATCTTCAAATTTCCTTTTCATCATCTTCTTCGTCATCATCATCATCCATATGTATGCGCTCAGAGACTCAGAGCTAGCTAGACCGGTGATGATCATGATGATGATCCTATGAAGTAAGCAAGCCCTAGTTTGCCAGTTAATTGCATACACAAACAAACTGACAAATTTGCATCAATATATATAAAGATGATGTGTGGAAAGAAAGAAGATCAAGGCGAGTGTTCACAGACTCATCATCATCAACAAGTCCAGAACTATCAAGAGCAGCTGCTTCTTCAACAACAACAACAGATGATGCAACAACAACAACAAAACCAGAATGATTTGTACGGTAGTCGAGGTTTGATCTTCCCTCATGATCAACCTCCACCTCCAATCCTGCAGCCATGGACTCTCCCTCAGATCCACGCCTTCAACAACAACATCGACCCATTTCTAGTCCCTCCTCCAGCTCCGTCGTCATCCTACGCCAGCTTCTTCAACAGAAGAGGAGCTCCATCTCTACAGTTCACGTACGACGGTTCAGCATCCGATCACCACCACCTTAGAATCTTATCGGAGGCTCTAGGACCGATGGTCCAGCCTGGTTCGGCTCCTTTCGGTCTCCAAGCCGAGCTGGGGAAGCTGACCGCCCAAGAAATCATGGACGCCAAGGCACTCGCAGCTTCGAAAAGCCACAGCGAGGCCGAAAGAAGAAGAAGAGAGAGAATCAATAACCACCTTGCTAAGCTGCGCAGCCTATTACCCAGCACCACCAAAGTAAGCAACTCCTCCATATTAATATTTAATCATATTGTGCTTGTCTAGTATGAACATCGTCACCCTTTTGGATTTGTTTTTCAAATCAAAGATCTTTGTGGATCTCTTCCTAAGATTCTATTCCGTTCAATTAGTTTAGGATCGTTTCAAGACCTAACAATACATTACAATTTTACCAATATATGGCTAGCTTTTTGGTCCATCTTCTCTTTTGGTTTCTTCTTTCTTTCTGATCAGTTCTGTGGTAGTTCCGAGGTGAGGAAGAAGAAAAAAAACGATAAAGAGAAAAAAGGGAATAATGGTAATGTCGCTGGGGTGATATGATAAAGAGGAACCATGAAGCAGTTAAAAAGCTTCCCATGGAAATTTCTTGCCGGATACATAGAGATGTATCACACATCAGTCAAAACTCAAAACCATATTTCCACAATGAACAAAATAAATAAAGCCCCAGACAACCTAGCACTCTTGTCAGTCACACTAACACACATTCTCCTTATTCCTTCAAAAACCACGCCGTATTGTTTTTAATTCTAATTATCTTTCTTAATCCAAAAAATTTGATTGATTTTTTTATTTTTGTGATGATAGACGGACAAGGCTTCATTGCTTGCTGAAGTGATACAACATGTGAAGGAGCTGAAACGGCAGACTTCTGTAATAGCGGAGACCAGTCCGGTGCCGACTGAAACAGACGAGCTGGTAGTTGACGATGCCTCAGAAGAGGAGGGCAAGTTCGTAATCAAAGCCTCGTTGTGTTGCGAGGACCGGTCGGATCTTTTGCCTGATCTCATCAAGACACTCAAGGCGTTACGTTTGAGAACGTTGAAAGCTGAGATCACAACGTTAGGTGGACGCGTGAAGAACGTTTTGTTCATCACCGGAGAAGAAGATCATTCGAGCAGCGGCGAAGAGCAACAGCAGTACTGTATAAGCTCGATACAGGAAGCGCTCAAGGCGGTGATGGAGAAGAGCGGCGGAGGCGAAGAGTCTAATTCTTCCGGCAGTGTTAAACGGCAGAGGACTACTAATAATACCAACGTCAGTATCCTCTAATCAAGTGTCATGATCTTTTTTTTTTTGTTGGTTGTGGTGTGTTTTGGTGTGATGTAGCAAACAAAAAAAACAGTGGAGGATCTTTTTCCTGGGGGAGAGAAACCTTGTAGAAAATCCAAACATAGAAAATGGTGGGTGTTGAGTGCGCTTTGATCCGTTTGAACTCAAAGTTTCAGACTTTGTTTCTATATATTCCAAGTGTACTGCGTAGTAGTGTGGTGTTTTGTTGTTTGTGTTGTATCGATCTTCATTTTCACTGAACTGGTTCAGAGTTCAGAAGTAGTTTCAGACTGGGAGTACTGGTGGGAAACTGGAACTAGATGACAATGTGGGTTAAGGTCATGGTCATGATGAAGGTGACGATCTGGTTTGCGTCATGTGTCTTCGTCCCCACAATCACCACCGGGACCAGGTACCACTTACTTACTTCTCTTGTCTTCCCAATTCGTACGGACTGTGTTTCTCAGGATCTCTGGGTTTTTCCAGTAATCAAGGGATTAGAAAAATGGCAGAACCCTAGTTAAAATGATCCAGGCCCTGCGTCATCGATCTGAGTCTCAGTTGCTTCAGAGATCTTATTGTAGTGTCGTGTGATATGATTGACTGATTTTGAGATCGACTGGAATCTGTTTGTATATACAACATTAATATATAAATTATATATATATATATATTTCCCTTTTGTATTGTATTAATTTCTTGTATCATCCTTCATTTTTCTAAGATCCTGGAATTTCTTTCTTGGGAATGTGTGGTTGCATGCATGAGTTAATGAGCATATTCATCACTTGGATATATGCTTGAATTTGGACACAAAAATCACACACTGAGTTATATTCATTCCAACCACGTTATATATAGACTATTTGTGCAGCTAGTGTATGCATGGCCCCGATTCAAGAACGTGTTTGGATGATATAATCCTAGATCATAGTTCGAGTTGAGATGAAATATGCATATTTCTTTGGTACAAGTTTGAACAATGCGGGTACGTACTTTTGCCGTGGCCTTCGCGTTAAGATAATATGTCATCAGCTGTTCATCTTAGCTAGCTAACTCCAAGTTCGATCTAGCTACAATTTAGTTTTGATGAGATTCATGAGGTATTAATTATATTTATAACCCTGTGCATGGGAACGGTGGCCATGCATTCTAAATTTGCACAGAACCATGCATGGGAACGGTTACTCGGTTAGGTTTATGACTTATGAAAACCATAAGCCTCCACCTCCTGTAATTATAAGAATAATTGGATCTCTTTTTTTCTCCATCTTTCTATTTGTGAAAGAGATCGAGAGTGCATGATATGCCAGTGCAGGGATCAAAGTAGTACAAGAATGAACAATAAGATAGAAATAGAATTGCCGCAAGCTAGATAGTCTTGATCCCATCAATAAGGTACTCAATGTGTATCTCATGTACATAGACTATATATATCTCGTGCATAGATTCCAATTCCATATGAATAGCTCACCTACAATGGTATGTGAAAACAGAACAAGATTGCTGGATGGATATCATCATAATGCTCTTGAATGGAAGAGGATGATTACGAGGAATCAGAATAGTTCATGAATATGGGATATTCATGTGTTTAGTACATGAATGAATTGGAATTGGTGTAGGGGTAATATCATTATCGAGAAAACAATTCATAAATAACACTTAACTAATTGTTAACATAAGGATCGAGAGGGACATGGGGCAGGATTTATTCTTACACCGAACTTTTACCGTTTCTGTACTAATTGTTTAAGATTATTAATTTTTTTCATTTTAAGTAAGTAAACGTGTTACTATATTAATTATAGTAGGACAGTTTATGATTTTATGGTGGCCGTACGATGTTGCTGCAAATGGTGACTCTTGTTAGTCACGCTACTTTTAAAAGGTGCACGTGGTATTAACTATTAAGTTGAAGATGTAAATTCTCCGTCATCAAGTTTATCTTGTAATTGGGCCGTTTTGGCTCCCCTCCTCCCCCGAGATGACTTTAACCTCTAGGCTTGTCTTTTTGGGCTTGAACCGTTGTGGAAAAGGTTATTGAGTTGGGCTGCATGAGGCCCTAAAGTTGGGATCATGTATAAACAAAGGAAGGAAATCGTTAATGTGCTTGGAACAGAAAACTAATGACAATGATTGGTGGCCTCTCACGACAATGACGAAGCTTCCTTGTTCATGAAATGAACAATGATCATGATCGATATCACCCAACACAGTACGTTTTCTTTTACTGCATTTCCCTTTATATATAGAGCTAGTTACCCAGAAATCTGATCCAGTTTGTTTTAGAGCTCAGACCATGAAAGATTAGACCTCATCTCTTTTGTTCTCTTCCTCTTGATTATTATTTCAGACTGTTCACTGTTGCAGAAGAGCTGGTGATGATGATGATGAATTGATGATGTTAAACAAAACAATGGGCCGGGGGCACAAACGTCCAACCAGGATAACTTATAAACTAACTAGATGTCCTAGTGGAAAATGCATTTATAAAAAATTGGCATAATAATGGTGGTTGATTAAGAAAATATATTTATGTAGCTAGCTTCACAATTAAATCCTACGCAAAAGAATGCCAAATATATATTACTTTCCAAACAAAAGGGAGTCGCAATCATATATATTTATCTTGTATAGATATGTATCAACTTGTCTTGGGGTCATACAACTATTATCGTCTGTGTTTAGGATTCATGCTTGATGTCTCCGAAAGGAGAAAACAGCTTTCTTTCTTCATCTTCCTTCTTTTTTTTAATCAGTTGGAAATTTATCAATCGGCGTCAGCAAAATATTGGAAAATAAATTGTAAATGGGTGAAGAGATCTAGATAAAAAGAAAAAATAATAATATTCTATTACAGGTTTACATAAATTGTTAACATCGAATTTTGTTTGGTAGCAAGAATGACCTCTAATTCACAATGTTTTGATTTGTAATTGCAGTTCATTTCACATTCTTAGTGATGAGGTAATGTCTCACATGATTAACCCACTTGATTTCAAGTAGCTAATTGGAAGTTGAGAAAATTACACTGTACATTGATGTATCAAATGCATATAAGCTCTCTAGAGTTGGATATTAGTTTTAGATTATATCACTCTATTTCTATATTTGTTCACGCATCACTCTCTGATTAGTTAACAAAACTATCAAAATTGTCATCCATCAATCCATCATAACAAAAGACTTTCTCCTTTCGTGTCAGGTCTTCGATCTTTTGAAACACCTCCTAGAAATGGCTTGTGAAATGAGTCTTAAAAAAGGCAAAATTGTCCTAACACAAACGGTTTAAGAGGTTTGTTACATATCATACGTAGACAAATCTACCCCCGCCCCTCCTCGATCATCATACCAAAACCCAAGGGCCTTTCCGTCCAAATAAAAAAACTCTCTCTTGCGTTATCAAAGTAAGCAGGTGACTTGGCTTTTAGCGTGAAAATGAAGTAGTCCCAGATGGAAAATTAAAAAACAAACAAATCAAGGTCTCCTTCTTCTTCTTCAAAACCTCCAACACCTTTCTTCTGCTTCGCTCCTCCTCCACTGCGACGGCCTCGATTTCCGTTTCATCTGTAAATGCTGGTGCAACGGAGAGTGATGACGTGGCGCTCCGTGGCCAAGTCTCTGCAAGCTCTTTCGGCGCACGCCTTGCTTTTCACATTCACCGTCTTCCTCGCTCTCCGGCTCCACCACGCCGTCCGCTACCCCTGGTGGTCAGTAATTTCGTTTCTCTCTCTCTCTTTTTCTTGCTGTTTGCTTCGAAACTCGGAGAAATTTTAGGCCGGAAGGTCTGAATTTCCGGCGAGAATGTAATATCACGCGCTTTCTGTTTGTTTATTACGTTATTATGGAGTTTGAGAGTTATTTTTAATGTGAATTGGTGAGTTTTTTTTACCTGCATGTGTAATTCTGTATTTGCGAGTCTGTAATTGATTTCTTTGCCGACGATTAGCTGTCGAATTAGTAAATTTATGCGGTGTTGTTCATCTGGTAGTTTTTACTAGATAGGAAAGTGCATTCTCAGTGGTGGTGGAGTGTGGCTAGCTTTATTGAGCATAGATTGCTTAAAAGAGCTGTGGCTCCTATTTTCGATGTTTTTGTGGTCGGTTTGTAATGCTTGCTGGTTTAAATAGTAACGAGATATTTCGAATGTTTGAACTGCGCAAAATCAGAGTTGCAATCATATAATTTCCTCAGGAAGTTATTAAGGTGCAGACAGTTTGTTTTCTCATTAGTTGTAACGGCAACTGTCTTAGCTTTGCATGTGAGGAGTGAAGATTGCAGGAGAGAAAAGCTGCATTGTAATTAGTTTTTGTTGCTCGTAAGTGTGTTAAGAGTTACAGACGTCTCAGATGTTTGCCGTATTGATTCAATATGTGTAACAGCTGATGTTTGCTTATCGATTCAATATGTAACAGTTTGCTGTTTTAATACTGCAGGATTGTATTTTCCCCTCTATGGCTTTTCCATGCAGTTGTAGCACGAGGCAGATTCTCATTACCGGCTCCAGTTCCGCCTAATGGTCGCCACGTATGAGATTCCAACTTCTCTGGGTTTTGTCATTTTTCTTATGTGAAATTCTGATTATACTGCTGTAGTGGTCGATTTTGTTTCTTTACTCATCTCTTAACCAATAGACAGAATAGTGATGACTTGCCTTTCATTGACAGTGGGCACCACTTCATGCTGTCATGGCGACCCCGTTACTCGTTGCGTTTGAACTACTGCTTTGTATGTATCTACAGAACAGATACGGTATACAGGCAACATTCTTACTTTTTGATAAGTTGATAAATGATTATCTTGCACCATCACTTATCACTACTTTAAATGTTTGCAGCTCTAAGCTTGAAGATTGTCTTTGTGCCATTGTTGGCATTTGAACTAGCAATTCTATTTGACAATGTCAGGTACTATTGTATTTCCAAATTTTAGGCATTTCACATTTCTTATTGTTTTCTGGTAACCATTTATCTCTGCCATTCTGTAATTGTAAATGGACCTACTTTCACAGTCCCACCAAACTCCTCAGAGACATCCAAATTATGAATTGATGAGAATAAATTGTAATGAACTTAGCTAGTAGCTTCATCTTCTTAGACAACACTTAACAAACAGTTTATCCATTACTTTTCTTTTGAAGATTCTTTTAAACCAATTTTTAATTTTTTAATTTTTTTAAAAGGGAAATGTAGTGACAATTGTACTTGTGTACTATTTAATGCTGAAGTTGTGTATTAGATTTATAATTAGTGTTTCTGTTTTATAGGATGTGTAAGGCCCTAATGCCTAGTGATGAAGACACCTTGAATGATGATGTGATATGGGAAACACTTCCTGTAAGTTAATCACTCTATTGTAGGACTGAGTTGGAATTATATATTTCGTACTGTATTAACTATTGGCTTTAGTGGGTGCAAGTGACTAGTATGATTTGAAGTTTAGCGTCATCTATTTATTCTGTTCAGCTAGGTGTTTATGATAAGAAGAATTGCTGATTTGCTGTTAGTTGCAGCTGTACAAGTGTTTTGTTCATATAAATTAGTCTGCCATAAAGTCTAAAGGCCTAACAATATATTTCTAAACATAAAATTATTTGGCAATGAATATTATGAATCTGTTATTCTCAGAAATTAATAATAACTTTGTTGTCAAGAAAGAAAAATATATATATATACAGGGCCCTTCTAATGAGGGATCCCTTTTTTTGTTCATTTCTAGGGATAGGTCCACACCATTAGATCTGTTTTTTAATGGGCTTGAATGGTTGAGATTAAAACAAAAAACTTAACACTTATATCAAACCTACACCGTTCAATATTATTAAAAATAAATCCCTCATTTGGATGACTTAACGATCACCAAATTTTCTGAAAATTTGTAGAAATGTTCTACTCATATAGCCCAACGAACTGAACGGTGAAGATTTGATTTTGTAATCGAAAAGTTCGTCAAATGATCTATCCCTAAAAATGAACAAAAAAAGGGATCCCTCATTGGAAGGGCCCTGTATATATATATAATAATTTATCAATGGGAGTTAGAACCTTCAGTTCTGACCGTGAAGGTCAAAGTAACATTACTTTTTTCTTGTTTCCAGTCAGTTGCAAAAATAAAAACTGTTCTGAATTATTATCCTTGTCTATGTATTGTTTTGTTATATTTACTCGAGTTGTATGGATTGGAAGTTAGACTCCTCTACACTGTCTGTTCTGATTTACTGAACTTTGGCTTACAGCACTTCTGGATTTCTATATCCATGGTCTTCCTTATTGCAGCCACAACATTCACTCTTCTAAAGATAAATGGTAAGTTTTAGTTTTCTACTGAATCACTTGTATTTGATGGCATCTGTTATCGTATTGTAATGACATCCTTCATCTCTCAGAAGTATTTCTTAGTGATGTAGTTTCCTTTATGTGATATTTACAAATTATACGGTCCATAAAAGTCTTCAAAAGGGACCATAGTAAGCTTACGTGAATGATGATTAAATTGCAAGCATGCTCGTACTTTACTCGTGCATTTCAGCCTGTATTAACAAATAATGTACATTATGATCAGCTGTCCTTTGGCTTGAGTAACTTTATCTGACATGCAGGTGATATTTCTGCTCTGGGCTGGTGGGACTTATTTATAAACTTCGGGTACAGTTACTTTTATGCTTACAAATAATTGTTCATTATTAATCTTTATTGTTCTCCGTCTTAACCTGTTAAAGTTTCTTTATTCTTTTACAGTATCGCACAGATGTTTGCCTTTCTTGTTTGCACGAAGTGGTATAATCCAGCAATTCACAGACATGCTCACTCTGGAGAAGCATGTTCATCTTCAATGACCATAAGATATCTAGATTGGAATAGAGGGTTTGTAGTATCTTCAGACGACGACCAAGAAGAGAGTGGAATATGTAGCCTCCAGGATATTGGTGGACATTTTATGAAAATTCCTCTAATCACTTTCCAGATTCTACTGTTTATGCGTTTAGAGGTATCTAAAGTGTTTGCAAATCACTATTATTTTAAATACTTTGGAATTTTCTCAACATGTCATTTTCTTAGAAAACCTATCTTTCAGGGAACAACATCCGGTACTAGTCAAATATCAATTCCGCTTCTTTTTGCTCCTCTTCTTTTACTGCAAGGAGCTGGTGTTTTATATGCTGCATATAGGTTGATAGAGAAAATTGTACTTTTAGTACGTAGTGGAGCTGTTTCTGAAAGATACTTGGTCATAACATCAAAAGTTCGTGATTATTTTGGGTTCCTGCGTCATGGTTCTAGGTAACTCTTTACTTTAGGGGAATTCAACATTCAAATTTATCTTTAAAGATTTATAATGCGAACTCGAAAGAAAATAGAAGTTACTGTCTAGCCATTCTTATTGGCATGATGCATCCTTTTGACAGGCTTCTGGGTTGGTGGTCAATTGATGAGGGAAGTCGAGAGGAACAGGCTAGACTGTTTTCTGCTGGATCATCAGGGTCAGTGTTTCGTGCACTCAATACTTTCATTTATTTTCTGCAAAGTTTAGGCAATCTTCTTCTGTGTCCTCTTGCCTTTTTATTGAAACAAGTCCTCATCAATGGAATATCTCGATTGAAGATCTATGGAAAGCAAAAGGTTGTATAGACAACGCACCACGGTTCATTCTAGTGTTGGGAAAATACCAATGCTTGATATGCAATTTATCCAATGCATGACAGTAGCACTTGATTGTACGAATTACAAAATGTTTTATAATTGCTTAGTTTTGCATATGTGCTCCAGCATTGCTCCAGATATTGGGATGATTCCATTTTGTATTTGTATCAAGAATGTGGAAGTGTAATTATGTGAGGTAGTGATCTGTCAATGGGCAGACCATCAGCATTTCAAAGAAGGAAATCACTTTCATTAGTCCTTTTCTCTTTATTTTTGCTACACACATTGGTTTCATTCATTTTCTAATGTATGATTGATTATTCATAGATGCACGATTTTCTTGTGATTGTTGCATAGGTAGATGTTGCCTTCCTTGTGTGGATTTAGAGGTCTCTTGCAAAGTAATAAGTACTAACAGTTACATCATTGACATCAATGCTTTCATCTTTTGTTCAGGTATAATACTTTTTCACCTGATGTAGTGAAGAAGATGCCCAGGTTGGACCTTGTTGAGGAGGTGAACACTATTTAATTTCTTGGGAATATTCTTGCTTCTTAGTTGAACCATTTCCTTCATTCCAGAATTGTTGATATTTGGTACTGTAATCAATGTTTATTATTTTCTTAAATTATTTCTGTTTTTCCTGTGTCAGATTTGGAAACTGCAAGCTGCACTTAGTGAGCAAACAGAAATCACAAAATTTAGCCAGCAGGAGTATGAAAGACTTCAGAATGTAATTTTTCAACTGACTTCTGTCTTTCAATTTTAATTTCTTATGTTTTAACTGATTTTAACTAAGCCAATCCCTTTGTATGCATAGAGTAATTGAATTAGCTGCATGAGTTCTCTTTATAATGCAAATTCTGAGCATAAATCCGTTGTACACACTTTTCCTGTCAACAGCGGTTTCTCCTTTCTTACATCTTTAATAATCTTGTGCCTACCTGTAGCATCTTTTCCAAAGCTGTTCATTTGGTTTTTAAGAATCATTATGCATGCTGACGTCAAGAGGCAAATGTCATTTAATTAAAAAGAGCCAGTGCAGTGGAGGAATCTGTGGGTTTTGACTATGAAATGGTTATAGCCTATGTGTGGTTGTTTGTTCTTAGCACCAGATAATGTATATTAATATTTTGAATTTCTGATATTACCCATCTTACATGATAATTATTTGAGTGGTTCAATGAATCCAACAGGAAAAGATCCTATGCAGAGTATGCTTTGAAGAACAGATTAATATAGTCCTCCTCCCATGCAGGCATCATGTTCTTTGCAGGTAACTTCATCTACCCTTCCATCATTATAGTCTTTGACCATGAATGTATGCTCAAGTTGGACTTATTGAGAACTCATTCTAGCCACTAATCTGAATTTTTACTGCATTTCAGCTCTTGCTGTGAGAAGTGTAAAAAGTGCCCCATATGCCGGGTCTGTATCGAACAACGACTCCCGATTTATCATGTATAATTTCAAACAAGTAGAGCAGGATGAGCAGCCGCTCCGGAACTCCCAGGTTGTTGGCTGTGAATTTTGGTTGAATCCAGCAACCGGATTCTGGCAAGTCTGCCTCCTTTTGTTCATCCTAGAGTGTTGTAGTTTCATACTAAATAACTGTAAATTGTATAGCCTTATAGTCAACACCAGCGGTCCTGTCATTTGAAGTTTCTTGTTCATGTCACAGTTATATAGCATTAGTTATCCTCCAGTCAACCACTGTGTTAAGTCAGGAATGTGGTTTGGACTCTTTGAAATTTCAAAAGTTTTGATCATCTTTCCTTTCAACTTTTCCTTTTTTGCTGCATACACGGGGACATTTGTTTTTACTATAAAACTTCTTCATTACAAGATGAAGGTTTAGAAACGTTCGATGATCATCGTGAAGGAAATTTGCAACTTAAAGCCTGTTGAAGATCGATTCTGTTTCATTTTTTCTGAGAAGAAGGTCTACTCATACGGTATGCAGCAAAAAGCAAAAGTCTATACCATTAATAGAAAGCCAGAGTATTATAACGACATGAACCAATAGGGTTTAACTATAGCCTAGTCCAAAGCCTCGACAATTCGTGTTCGACATAGTATATATGTAAAGGGCGGATACGTGACATAGTATAATCAAATTATAATCAAAATATCATCCATTAAATCTAATAATAGCTAACGGTTGATATTAGTCATAAAACTAAATATTTTTTAAAATTTTTCTTTACATCAATTTATAAAATCTATCTAAAATGAAATTTGATGATTACTTTTCTCCATTTGTAATATAATTAAGAGGAAATAATTCGTTTCCTATTGAAACTCATTTACTAAAAAGGAAAAAAAAACAAAATTAAGTTTCAAATATCATGTTAGAAAATTAACGGTAGTCAAAAGTAGTCATTCAATGCACATTCGACGTACTTATTATTTCAGCTTCTTGTTGTTTTTTTTTATCAAAAGCTTCTTGTTGTTCATAGCACAAGATGATCTGAGTACTTCCATATATAATTTGATCATAAGTTTCCAACGTGTTATGGCAGACATCATCTGATAATTTTTAATTTTTTTTTCTTTGAAGAATAAGAGGTAGATGATGATGGTACTCTCTAATAAATGAGTTTCATCTGCTATTTACTTTTTTTCCTTTTTTTATCTAGTAAATGAGTTTCAATATGAAACCATTAATTTCCTCTTATTTGTATTCCAAAATGAGAGTAGGTAATCATCAATTTTCATTATGTTTTTAATAGATAGATTTCATTAATTGATTTAAAGAAAAAGAAAAGAAAAGAAAAAAGATATAGTTTTTATGACCAATCTCAACCGTTAGTTGTCATTAAATTTAATGGATGATAATCTGGTTATAATTTTGATTATAATCTTATATGTCATGGATCCGCCCCTTATATATATGGGGTGTAGATACAACTTCTTATTATATTCACAACCAAAAACACTGATGTTAAAATGAACTGTCTCTGAAAATGACACCAAAACCAACTCGACCGTTGACACCAACATGATGAAGATCTCATATATTCGCTGGTAAATTACTGTATGAATATTGCTTATTATAGGCTACACATAAAATCTATGCAAATTTCGGTAATTAAATTGGACTATTAGAGTTTGAAGCTTGCGCAATTCATAAGAAGAGATGAACATTATTAACATTCATCAATTATTTCACATAATTGAGCAAACTATTACATTGAATAACCAAACAATCATAACAACAGCTGGATCATTTTCATGTGCAGATGAAAATGCAGCTTCCTTGCTTTTACCAAATAGGCAAATAATGAAATTAGCACATTCTCTTTGAAGTAGACGTGGGACTGCTA
The DNA here is from genome assembly GCF_000184155.1 of Fragaria vesca subsp. vesca. Lineage (NCBI taxonomy): Eukaryota > Viridiplantae > Streptophyta > Magnoliopsida > Rosales > Rosaceae > Fragaria > Fragaria vesca. The sequence goes on along the minus strand of NC_020494.1, from coordinate 16,324,978 downwards.
AACAAATAGTGGAACTAACTTTTCTGGGGAGTAACAGGACAATGTCTTTGGTGATTAGGATATGGAATGTTCTTCAGGCACAAGTAGCCGTGATTGCCATAGGTTCAACTCCGATCGCCGCCGTGTTCTTGGCGGCAAGTTTATCAGTCTCTAGCTTCCCCCCAACTTTGACAAGAAAATCATTGAAGCACTCATCCAAAGTCCTAAAAGACTCTTCAGGGTAGAGAGTGCCTATATCAACATCATTCGGACCTTCAACGGGGAAGTTGGTTTGACAACCTTTGATGAAGATATCATGAGTGAACGAGGCTACAATACTTTCTGGTATACGGTTCTCTGCAATTTAGAAATCGAAATGTTAGAGCAAATTGGTAATAGTGCGCCTTTTGTTCAAGAGTTAAGTTGAATGAGATGGAACAAGATAGAATGGACCTGCAGCCATAGCCAATAGGTCGTTCTCAGTTATGGTAACTCTTGGGAGGGTGCGACCAATTTTCTTCTCCCACAGTGAAGCAAGTCCATTGATATCATACAAATTGCTTGAAGGTCGAAAGTGAACATTTTTGTTCATAGTTCTGATGTCGTCCACCGTCTTCATTGTGAATTTTCCGATATCAGGGCCGTCGACGAAGTAGGCTGTGAACCAAATAATGTCAAAAATTGCATTTCAATAAATGAAATGATTCACTTAAATTCATTATCAATGTTGTGAATTAGTGAATGTGTCTGAAAAAGAGAATAAATAATCCGACAACCTCTTGGGCCAACTTGTATGGACCGAAGTGTTGGATTACAGTAGTTTCAAATCAATGTTTTTATCACTTGGACCATGAATGAAAAACTATATGGGACTTTGATATATTTATTTTTTGGGAGTTTAATTATATCAAAGAAAAATTAAATAGAGGTGGATTATCACAGGGTGCACCAAAAGAGCTACTAAACAACTAACAAGTGTCGGTCATACAACTACAATATTAGTGAGTATTCTATTTTAAAATGTTTCAGCTTCATCAATCTCTTTCATAATTTTAATAATATTTCAATGACTCACCCGCGTATTAGAAAATTCAAAATTAAAACATTTTTCGTATCGCCCAAGCTATAAAAAGAAAAATGAAGCGAAGAAGTTGGCCATGATCCTTAAGTTTAAAACTTTGAATATATTGATACCAATTAACTATTAGAATATCATTCAGATTCTCTCTTTCTGTTTTCTGTATTATTTTTGGGATGATGTCGGACTTCTGTATTATTTATTTCTTTTACATAAACAGCTCGCATTATTCATATAAAATTGAAAACATAACGTTAAAGACCAAAAAACATTATCAACGATTCGAGGATAATATTTCTAGGATTTTGTAGCATTCCTAGGAGTATCAATATCTTTCTTCAGACTTTTCCAAGGAATATATCGGAAACCGTACAGTGTATGCTACCATACCTTTAACCGTGCCATCACCGTAGATCTGGAACTGATCCAACGGTGGAACAACCTCGGAAGGATGCTTGTTGTCATAGTAGGGCCAAGAAGCAATAGAATTGCAACAAATGTACGTGTAAGGGACCCCACTCTTCTCAATCGCACGCCTCACCTTGCGCTTCTCCAAATACATGGTCAGACCCGGTTCCACCGGGTCGGCCCGGTCCACGTCGTGCCCGAACTCCGACGGCAGAAACCTCTGCACCAAGTAACTAACGGTCAGTTTTTTCTTTCCCGGTAGAAAAGAGAGACACATTTGATTTGCTGAAGCAGATTTACCTTGACCGTTCCTACAGAAGTAATGGCTTCGACTAGGGTGATCTGGTCTAAAATTGTTGCACCACCCACGGCTGATATGACTGTCTCGATCTCATGCTCTTTCAGTAGCTTCTCCATCAATGGCTTATCACTCATCACCCCCTGAAAATGTTAATACAAACAATTAGTAACAAAAATGAAAGAGTTAAATTAAAGAGTTTTGCGAAGTTAAATAAATTAATATGGAGGTGTTGTGGGTTTAAGAATGTTACTACGTACATGGAGGATGATGGCGCCTCTGTCTTTGAGGGACTTGATGGTGTCTGACTTGGAAGGACGAGACGGGCCGGGTCGGACGAGGACGTAAGTGGGAAGGCCGGAGTCGAGGCTGGCTTCGGCGACGAACTTGCCGATGAAGCCGGTGGCGCCGATAATGAGGACTCGGCCACTCTGTGCAGCAGAGGCAATAGAAGGTGACACCGTCATGGCTGCTGCGGCCCTTGTTGAAACAGATGTCGTTCCTTTTTAACGTGAAAATTTGGGAGAATTGTCCAAAGTGGGTAGCTAGAACAGTATAGCTTATTTTGATTCGCCGGAATAAAGTGTGTAGGAGAGATACTTATATAGGGGAGAGGTAGATATACATATGCTCTCCAAATTTCTATAAAAAGAGAGGACTATGATGTATAAAACCAGATTGGATGTGTTGTTTGCTCTGATCAGACGAACTATAAAGAAAGAATGGAGATGATCAGCTACCCAGTTTTGACGTGTAGCTATTCATGCATTGACTGATAGCTAGCTTAATTTGCTCTTGCTTGCTTCACCTGATTGGAAAGGTATTCATCATCTCTTTGGTTGTTGGTATGGAAGTTTATATCTTAGTCCTTTCTCAGCCATCTCTATCTAGCTACGATGATATTGGGTTTTGGTTATTGTAATGAAGAGAATGAGGAGACTTTGGTTTTGTATTATGTAATTATGTTACAAGTTAGACATTCCAAGAAAACGTATACCTCAAACTTGGTATAACTAGTCAAATCTTGGAAACTGATTGGGAAAATAGATTATCCGATCCAAAATTGCTGGAGGCCGGTGTCTTCAACTTGAAGAAATTCTGGGGATGTCTGTAACGACTGGGGGATATATCGGGAATGAGAGAATGCGCAAGCATGTTGTATTGGGGACTGGGAATGGAAATGATGAGATTTTACGGCAGTGAAATTATATTGTTTACTGCAACTAGCCATATAACTAGGGTTTGCTAATTACTTACTTTAATCTTACGTGCAAGTTATTCCATATATGTTAATATGTACGTGCTAGGGAGTAGGGAATCTACAGCTAGCTTGTAGTGATGAAAATGTTAGATTCGGATTAGTTTATGTCTCATTTATGAAGCTTTTGGTAGAATTAGTCAGTTTACAACAATTATGATAGAATTTTATGAAAGAAAATCTACACCATCATATTGAGACTTTTTAGTAAACGTTAACAGTGAAACTAGTTAGATTCTCGTACGTCAGTAAGAATTTGGTCGACTTGACTAAAAAGATAGATGAAATTGTGCTGTGTATGTAAGTATGTATGACTATCGATGTGTCGCTTGATATCTTGATATCCCCCGGAACATAATTAGATAGTTTTCTTTAGCATGTAGTTCATGAGCTAGCTAGCATTGAAATAATAGTGTTTTTTTTTCACCAACTTAATGTTAAATAGATGAGGCTAAACAAATTAGTTCTTAGACCAAAAAAGAAAAAAACAATTAGTTCTGGCTGTTTATTTTGAAACATTAAATCTGTATATGAATGTGATTACATTAGCTACTAATGGACATGTCGCTGTCTTTTAATACACTCACATAATTTGTAGTAGGTAGAGCTCAGTTTGCAATTTGTTTTTAATGTTAACTAAAAACTGTAAAACGTACGATTGCCAACTAAAAGGTCCAAAAGTCCAAAAACAAAAATGTTTCTTGAGTGATAACCCCACAAAACGAAGTAGGCAACTCGATGAATAGATAAGGCGCGCGCAACGTTCGTATCTACTACAAGTCGATCTGCCTATATATCATATCAGCTGCTAACCCCCTCTCCATCTCGATCTGGATCTGGGTTTTCAAACTTGTTCCATATCTCCTGCGAATATGATCAAACACAAACAGTAGTACTGTAGCTACCAATGAAACCGAAGCAATTCTGTTCTAGTTAGTTAGATGTGAACCTCTACACCAACATACGTACACCTTTTGTAGATTATGTAATTTACAAGCAAGTACAAATATACAAGGTTGATTTCCATGCATGCTTGTGATTGATCTGAGAAAGCAGCGAACAGTTTTAGTACTTCAACCTAGCTAAGCTAGATATAGCTAATTATAGTTAAATTCGATTATATGATTACACAGATTGCGTTCACGATCCATTTACTTCAATTGTACATACTACATTTTCTCATGGTCCATATGATATTTGACTTTCAACTTAGTTCAGCTGGGTTTCAATTGTCAAATGGTAGAAATTGATCGGAAATAAATTAAATAGCTAACTGCAAAAAACTAATTCTATGATTCTATCAAAAAGTATTCCAGAATAAAGATTCTAGATGACTTTTTTTCTTCTTCTTTTTTTGTGCAAAATTAAAGAAAAATGAAATTGATTGATGAGTAGCTACTTGCGAATAATAGAGATGTCGCTGCCTATTAATATATAGATGGATATATATACCCACAGTTAACACGAGATGAAAGGACTAACACTGATGCGCTGAAGCAAAAATACAAAGAGGAATAGCTCAAACTCTCAAAAGCCTCAAACAAATTGTGTATTGTTCTTGAGTGCTAATTAAGTGTGTAAGACCCACAGAAAGAAGTAGGCAGCTTGATCAATCATTCACGTTCTTACATATCATGAATTGTGTTCATATCTACCACAAGTCCATATATCTGCCCACTTCATCATATCAGCTGCTAACCCTCTCCAACTGGGTTTCGAACTTCTTCCATCTCCTGCGCGATATTCACAGACACACACACACATTTCATGTTTACAACTAACTGCTTCAATAGCGACTTGTTCTAGCAAGTATATAATTTAGACTACGTACCCCAAATACTCAGTAGTAAGTACTAATTAAGTACTATATATATACTAAAGTACGTACGTACTCTGATCATGCATATAATTTGACGTGACCCTGCACCGTCTTACGTACACCTTAAGAATTTACAGGTACCTACATAGATACGTACAAGGGCTCCCTACAAGTGCTCAATCTGACCTAGAGAGCCATCCATCAGTGCAACTTCAACCTAGCTAGACTTAATTAAACAGCAAGTTTCTGATGAACTATACGATCGAACGTCCTCACGTCCTCATCGATCACGTCGCAATTGACAAACATAGATATTTCATCAATTTGAAGACGTAAGCGATTACACACACACTGCATATATCCATCTACTCCTTCTACGATTGTATGCATATGACTTTCAAAGTTTCAAGTTCCAACTTAGTTCAGCAAACTAGGTTTCTTATGCGCAACAAATACAAAGATCAAAAGACAAAAGGCCAGAGGGATCGAGCTTGTTGTATGAACCATATATACACGCGAGGTAAACACAAGATTAAACAAATCAATTATAGGTCAAATCTCAAATTAATATGATTTTTGAGTCCATATTATAATATGCACCATGATTTTTTGATTTTTTGATCGAATATATATACGCACCATGATTGGATCCTGCATTGGATAATTATATGTAAGGCAGTCTAATCAATCCCTATCACAAACTAATCTTATGTTGGGATCCCCTACCTTGGCCGACAAAAATTAATGCCGGGTTCTTAACCTTGTTCATCCCTCCAGAATGTATGCGTTTTGTGAACTTGAATATAGATTTTCCCTTTCTAGAAGCCATGATCTCCATCATCACTCCACTGGGTTTTGAATAGGTTTGAACTTCTTCTCGTGGTTAATACTTAATACTCATTTTGAAATGGTGTTTTAAGTTTGTTTGTTACTAAAGAATTTCTTTTTTTTCAATTTGAGGAATCACATGTAGAATCAACTCTGCGGCGCAAATCTCTCCACGATCAAAGATATCATATATATTATTAGCTTCTTAATTTTCTATCCACCGCTGTTTTGTTCTAGCTCCCATCCATCAATGTCATCGTGAAGTAACATCGATCATTTAGCCAATCCACAATTTACAAACCATATTGTTAACCAATGATATAAGGGTTTGGTATGAATATCAACCTAATTATATATATTGACAAATTTTATTAAATTGGTTTTGGATATGATGCATGATTCTGTGTCAAATGCATATGAACCACCACGATTGAATCACTGAATCTTTTGCTAAAATCGGCAAAGCCCTATAGATACAAACCTCATCATCTTGGTTTTTCTTAATTAATTAGTCCAAACATGCAAATCATACCTTAATTATTATGTTAATTAATCTTACACCCATGCATATGCGTTTTGTGCACCCACTCCATTATCAATCATTTACAACGTTCCGAGTACTTGACCATAAAATTCAAGGAAAAACGAATTGACATGTTAAGCGTACATCACCGTCACCGGCTGCTATGCTAAGATCATAGAAAAACTTAATTAGACTATACTTCTCTCGACAACTCGACAAGCTAGTGTGTTTTGCAATAATATATAGTGCTGAGTTCAGGATGAGACTAATGAATAGGGAGAGATGAGACTGAGACAAACACAAATAGTTAGAGTGGGTGGCAAATTTTGAAAGCTCTCTGTTGTTAACTTGATTAAGCAACAGAACATGTTTTGATATTATGAAAAGTACGTGGAAGAAATTGGAGTTGAAACTAGGAGTTCTAAACGTTTGTCACTTGCTTTTGCCTTCTACAAATTGAGAGTGAAATGATGAATCTTTCGATTGCAAGATGCATATGAAAAATGCAATGTTGCTTGATCAGCATGGAGATTCTACATAATGTCAACCAGCATTCTATATTAAAAAAATTCTGTAGTACTCATAACTCCATGTCTTGGCAAAAACCCGTAACTATGAAACTCCCACGCCGGGGACGCTGATTGGAATTAAGTCTAATTTATTTTCTGTTTACAGCAGGGGGAAAAGCGTTCTTGTATAAACCATGACAGAAAAGTCTTTGATCTTGATAAACAAAAACAAAAAAACAAAAAAAACTACAACTAATCGCAAATGCAAATACAATTCCCACCTATAAATTGAATCTGACTGGAATCTGACTGTACTCTGGATTAATTAGATGGCATTCAGACCCAAAATCATGTTCTTTGTCTATATATTAGAAGGAAATCTCACATATTATATATCAATTGGGCCATTGGGGTGCTTGAATTAATAACCTTACGTTAGACTTGTGAAAATGGGTTATGTTTTTGGGTGACCAGCTTTGAACTGATTCACAAATGAAGATGGCTTTCTTAAGCCGTAGAGAAAATAAACCGTAAAGCACTAACCATACCATTAGGATTTGCACAAGTAAAAATCAGGTCATTTCAGGGTCAAAATGTTAACATAAAACATCTCATATTTACTGAAATCTTGGTAGCATTTCGGAACACCATGGTAAGCGGCATTCCTGAAAGAGAAGGAACAATTGGACCGAATTCTCTTATCATTTACCTCAAAATTTTCATATCTTGATTCCCCAACTAGGGGATCTCCTGCTCTAACTCAATTATCACATGGCTAACACTTAACAAAAACGGAGAGAACCATGTTCTGAGATTAACGTTGCTGTGGCTGATTGTGTATGTCCAAGTATGACATAAGGAGAGACGTGTCTGCTTGAAATTTAGGGGTCCAATACTTGCACCTTGTTTTGCTCCAAGATGGATGGTCGAAAATCTGTGGCCGGGGCATTTAACATGCTTTTTTTGTGCTAGTCCAGATACCTATCTTCAGGATTCTCAATTTCACAATGCCTCTTTTAGATGGAAGGTCCTAGCTACGTCCCTGGCCTTGTCATACTCGTTGAGCTCAACCAGCATCTTCTTCAATCTACGAGCCAGTCCACCAGTTTCACTTTGTGTAACACCCAGCGAATGCTTCTTCTCTATAGTCTTCCCCAGCGTCAGCACATAATCCACCAGGGATTGCAACTTGCGGCTGCATTGATATTGGTATCATTAGATCTCATTTTCGGAATATGAATAGATAACATTAAATCTGAAGTTAAAGAAAAGACCTGACGTAAAAGTTACAGGTATTGTACAGTTCAAAAGTTATAAATTACCAATTTTACACTTTATATATAGGTAAAAGACAAGAAAACATCAGAGAGAGACCCAGAATGAATCGGGAGACAGCAGGAAAACTTATGCTCAAAGGGCACTAAGCCAGTGACTAGTTATACAAACAAACTGACATCAGAAAGTTTTCTTAATTGAGAAATTCTATTTTTGTAAGGGAATCTAGACTTGGTCAGCTTATTAGCCAAACAGACTCAAAATAGAAAGCATATTATGTTGAATGCCTTGAACTTACACTCAACAATTCATCAAAGCATTAAACCAAAAGGGCACCTTGCTCTTTGCAGAACACTCCCTTATGCTTTTCTCCCTTTCTCACAGGATTTCCTCACACCATTTGAGAGATGGACCTAATGGCAACTCAACAACATGTCCATGCAAAGGCAGATGGGTTTTTCACCATTCTGCGACTAAAGTAACCTCACCTAAATCCCCAAAAACAATAAAAGGTAACTCCACTTATTGCACTAAGTTTCTTAAAATGAACTGCAGTACCCTGCTTGGAAAAGTGGGAAAAACTTTCACAAGGTATGGGAGGGGGAGAAATTGAAGGAAATAGATCCTAACTTTATTATGAATTGAAGACCCCTATTTGGGCATACATCACCCGCTATATTAGATCAGTTGAAGAATTGTGCATCATATGCAAGGGACACAGAGATGAGTCAAAAGGTTGATTAAGAAATCATACATAACATTCACACGGCTAATATGAGTAAGCAAGCTGATTTAAGCAGCAAAAATTGTTTATCTAAAGTACGGGAGAGGCTAATTAAAATGGCAGATAATTGTAATCTTTTTAAAGCACAATGGTCAGTAGCAATACCTACGGTCTCCTGTAACATCTGAACCTGACCACACCCCTGACAGAGAAGCAATAACCCTTTCAGTTCTTGTAACTGCATCATGAACATCGGCAGCAATGCTTCGAATGTGAGGTATAACTTTGCCACACAAAAGCTCATTAATAGCAAGCTTCTCTAGAACTGGCAAAGCAAGGATTTCTTTCCACAAGCAGATATTTTTCATCAAACGAACAGACATGCCAAATCGATACGCTGCAATTCTTGCAGCATTTGGCACTGCTTTCAATACAAGTGGGCTCCATGTTGGGACCTATAAATAAGAAATGATTGAAAGTTCATGTAAGTTCTTTGATCAGAATTTCTCACACTTGAAACCAAAGGTTATCAGAAGAATGTAAATATAGTTCGAAAAATCTGATCAAACAACATATGTTCTATAGCATATTGGCCAGTAATCAAAACAGGCCCACCTATCTTGTGCTTATGCTGCATAAATGAATCATAAATTATGTTTGACAATTCAGATGTTATACCATAAGTTTCGAGACAGCATCTGCCAGACGGGTGCGAATAGCAACTAATAAGTCTTCAAGAGCCTCACTGGAAGAGACATAATCTGTTACCAAGCTCGTGGCAGCAACTGCATTCTTTGTCTCTCTTGTGCTGAGAATATCCCAGCAGTGAACAATTTGATGATGCAAAATGGGTAATGCAACCTTTTCCACCAATGCAGGGATAAGGTTAGCATCAGCATCATCAGATGCAAAATCCGAACCATCCTCCGGTACACCGTAATTCTCTAATAATTCATGCCTGCACAGGGGAAAATGACCTTATTAGTATGATGATGTAAACCAGAATGTTTGTGTGCGCACAGTGCTCATATGAAACATATGCTGCGGCTAGTGATGCCTTGACCAAGCAGGCCAAGCCCAACAAGGGAAGCAAGTGTACATAGAAGGTGTGAAATAAAAACGAATAAACAAGTACCAGCTCATCTTTACAAAATCTGTGTTCTCACGGAGAGGGTCCCACTTCAAGAGCTCCAGCCTTACGTATGGAGAGAATATAATAGGAACACTCAATGACATGTAAGCATCACGGTAACTTGATCGATACTCTCTCTTCCATTTTTCAAACCTTTCTTTGACAAGTGAAAGTTGTGAATATTCCTCAGCTGCATCACTGAAAACTTGATCAGCAGTCCCCAGCACCAACTGGCGGTGTGACTCGTACTCTTTACTCTCACCGTCACTCTCATCAGTGCTTGATTCCCCTTCTACCGTCCGATCAGGACTGTCCACATCCATGGATGACTCTCTCTTAGCTTCATACCTTTTTCTCCTGCGTTGACGAGCTTCGGCCCTGCCTTTCATATCCAGACGTTTCTTAAGGTTCATATCTCTACCGAATTCATCTAGCTTGACCGGTAAATTTTTTTGTTCTCTCACAGCAGCAGAAGCAGCTTGTGCTGCACTTTTAGCAACTGCAATTACTCCAGCACTGGTACCTTCTTTACTGAAAATAGACATTGCTGCATTTACAGCTGCTTCTACTTCCATCATTTCATCATCATTATCAGCAATTCTTCTTTCAAAAATAGCTGAAGCACGTTCGTCACGTTGCTTCTGCATTTCCTCTTCAAGCTCCTCTATCAAGGGAGCTTTATCCTGAAAATATGTAAACGATTAAACGAAGTGAGCAACGAAGACAGACTATATCTATAGTAACCCATTTTCCATTTTCTACTATGGCGAGTTAGAAGCCTCCATTGAATACAGGTCAAAAGGTCTTATGTAATGTGTGTAATGCATCTTGGGATCCTTTTAGCCAATGTAGTGAAAAGTCAACTACGAGATATCCACTAAGATGTTTTCAGGAGCAGCCTTATATGCTAACTAAAGTGGAATATTGATTGATGATCTGTGCATGATTAAAGTAGGAAGGTGCCGTAATTTGTTAAAGAAGTCAGGTCGCCCAGCATAATTCTTGATGCAATTCACAACCCATTCATCAGACTAGCTTTTTTCATCTTCCACTCAGTAATGCTATGATGAATTAATGTATGTGGAAGAATTTATGGAAGAAACATAATTTCTCAATATCATCACAGGATATTGTTGTTTAAGAGAGTCGGTCATTTGCAATAGGTATCAATGATTGAACCCATAAGACCTTTCGTTTGCCATATAAAGTCAGTCACACAGCTCATTTTAGAAATAATGTAAATTTATAACACTAGGATTGTGATTATGGTGCATGAGTTGTGGTGCGGGAAGTAGATTGGCTAAGATGGCAAAATGTGTGGTTAGTTCTTCCTACTAAATGTTTGGTGAGTTCTTCAATCTTCTCTATTCCTCCTTTCTTATGAACTTAAACAAGTACATGTGCGTATTTGACGAGTTGAATGATAAGAGGTATAAGCAAAAGAATCTAGAATAATGCAGTCAACCATATTTATAAACAGCTCCCAGTCTAAATAAATTTGCAGTTCATATTCAATCAAGATAAGATGTGATAATATCATACCTGCAAAAAGTCACATATGGTAGAGACAAAGTCGCGAAGCTCTTGCATGAACTTGTACTTCTCGTCAGCAGCAGACAGAGACTTTTCAAGATCAGTGATGTTCAATAGCGAGGCAGATAGACTCTCATTAGCCTTGGTTAGTGACATCTTTGTTCTTCCGTGACTTTCCTGAGAGTTTTTTCAAGAACACAGGAAATGTCGTAAATAAAAAACCAAAACAAAACAAACAACAATTTAACATATTCGGAGTATACATATACATATGCTGATCATATAAATGAGTTTCCTGACATAGAAAAATACATATACTACAGCACTACATTATGGAACACATATACTGAATAAAACCAAAAACAGATAGATCAGCTAAACTATAAGATAGGTAAGCCTCTTCAGACCATGCAAGTGAAAACATATGTAGTACACATTTTTGCCGATGTATAGTTGTTCAAATAGGTAATGCAAATAAGTGAAATTTATCCACGCAAGTGACTGATATGACCAAAATGTCAATACCTACATTAGTATTTAAATATATACCTGAACAAGATAAAACTAAAGGCTTGCAGTATTTGCATGTCACAAAGACAACTTAACATCTATGTAACCATTGTCAGACTGAACAGAAAGTAAAGTGAGAAAAGATATCATCGGTAACTTTCTGTTGCCAAAAAATAAACTAAATGGCACTTAACATTCTGTAGAAAGTAAAAGAACTAAGTGGTAAAGGCCAAGGGGGTGCAATTCAGCTACTGAAAATGCACAGAAGAGAAGCGGTCACTTATAGTTTTGTTCCTAATGCCAAGTGTGGAAATACCCACAGACCTAGTTAAACGCATCCCGCTTCAATTCAACTCATGGTGTAAGAGAAAATAACTATGTCACACATCCATGACACTAGCACTAAAAGCAATATCTCATTTCATTATTGATCCTATATGATCTGGCATCAAGCATCAGCACATATGCCAAGGAAAAATAACACCAGCATTCATAAAATTCTATTTGAAAACAGAAACAAGCAATTCGTACCTTAAGCTTCCTCACATTTTCCAGCAACGCTTTCTGAGCAATCTCAGATTGCTCGTTTATGGACAAAGCATTCGAACCTTGTGATGCTCCTGTTGCCCCTCCTATACTGGCCACACCAGCCAGACTCTGTGCCAAACTATACCCCGCGATTGAATTGTAGCTAGCCTTGGGCTGCGGCGCAGCACTATGAACTCTAGGAACACTAGCACTAACCCCCAAACTAGCCCCATCATTATCCACCCTCTTCCCCAACCCTTTCCGAAACTGCTCTTCCTCCCAAATCTTCTCTTCTTCATCCTCATCGTCTTCGACTACAACACTCTCTCTTCTCAATCCACCATCCACTCCCGTATCATCAACATCCTCAAACACACCTTTCTTATTCTCCATTTTCTCCCCAAACATTGCAATTCGGTTGCGAAACTCCGGCTCCTCATCACTCAACCCCTCCGCCGCGCCGTGGTTGCTCCCTGAATCCAATGCAATGAAATCCGGCGCGGCGGGCTTGGACTTCCGGAGCCGCTCACGTTTCTTCCGAATGGCTTCAATGGTGGCCTGATCAGGATACTCCGACGTGTCCTTATCAATCCCCATCGAGGCCAATCTCGACTCGGCATCAACCCTATCCTTGCTCCCTTGCTGTTCCTCGTCGTCGGAGTCCAGCTCTCTGGCTCCGTTAACGGCGTCGGCGATTGAGGCGTCGGCGGGCTTAATCGAGCCCCTGAGGACGATAGTAGGCTCGGCGGCGGCGGCGGCGGAGGAGGTTCTGGAGCTGGCTAGGGTTCGAGTGTTCTTCTGAAGCTCACGGAGGGCTTCCTTGGTGTAGGTGCCGGCTTGTGGCTGAACATTGGAGGGGAGAGAAGCGGAGGCGGTGGAGGAGGTGGAATTTACCAAACGGTCCTTGGCGGCGGTGAGCTTGTGAGCTGAGGAGGGCTTGGCGAGGCGGGAGGAAGACGACTTGTCGCGTTTTGAGGAGGAGGAGGAGGAGCGAGACGGCGTGGCGTTTTCTTCGTCGTCGACGAAGCTGAGGAGCTTCGGGGCTTGGCTCTGAGGCTTCTTAGGCTTGGCGGCGGAGGAGGAGGGTTTTGAGAGGGATTTGAGAGTGGAAGTGGTGGAAGGGGTGTCGGCATCGTCGTCGTCGTCGTCGTCGATGCGGCGGCGGAAGTTTTTGGGTCTGGCGGAGCTCATGGCGGCCGGAACGGTGGGGTTTTGAACGGAGAAGAAGAGTGGGAAAGAGAAGGTGTTGATGGATTTGGGGGAATTTGGGAATTGAAATCTTGTTCTGGAAAAGAGCAATGCGTACGAACCAAGTAGGCCTGTAAAACGGACCAAGGCCCAGCCTTTTTGTATTAGGGCCCGTTGGGCTGGTTCAACCCGACCACGAGTTCGATTGGGGTAGATAATTGTTTGATCCCCCTCTAACAAAACTTGTTCCTAAGCTTAAGACGACGAGAGGTGTATTGGCCTGTTGGATTTCGATATTAACCTCAATAAGTTGTGTGTGGTACTACTTAAGGGTTTTAAACTATTCATTTTTGACTGGAGAAGCCGAGAAGCGGTCGTGACGTGCATATGATAATCTCACTCTCAAGTCGAGTTGTATCTAGGTCTTAAGAAGAAAAAAATGTTAAGGAGTTTCATTCAACAACAGACATATTGTCATTATTGTGTCGAGTTGTATTCATGACCAGTAAAACTAGAATAATCGCTACTAACTAAGTAATGGTTGTTAGTGTATGTCACTCAAATGAATACCGCTCACTGTCACCGTCATTACATTCTCGCATGTCATAGACATCAAATCACTTTATTTACCGTTTCATTTTTACCTAACATTGTCGTCATCTTCACGACCTTTGGCAGTCGCATCATCACTGGTTCAATGTCACAGTGCCACTAGCATTGTCTATGCATTTGCCAATGTTGCCAAGATCGTTATTAAGACACTCGATATCACTATGAATATCAGAAATGAACATGTATGATGCTAAATCCTAGCACGGATGCTAGTCTTAACACTTTCTGTTGGAGATAGCCTTCGTAGTAGCTTTAGTCGATGAACCATTTGACAACATAAATAATGATAAGAGTGTTCATAACTAGTTGCAAAAATGCCCTCAAATGATGGCCCAAGATCGACCGTCGATCACAAGGAAGCATGAACCGGGATCACATAGAATCAGTTGCCGCCACTCCCTCCTCTATTTCAATTTAATTCTCCTTTACCGGGAACACGTTTTCAAAATTCAAACCCTAATCGATTTTCTCACTTAAAATTAAACAAACAACTAAAAGTGGTTCCCTTCAACAAGTTGGGTATTTAAATACCACCCACGATTGCCCAAGTCAAGCCAATAGGTCAACCGAACCCAGAAACCTCCAAGAGCCGCAGAGTCGGTGGTCTTCGATCGTCATCGCCGTTTCACCCATGGCTGGGTAAGTCCCTCTCTAACTGATTCTGATCGTCTTAGTGTTTTAGCTTCCGTAAAAATTAGTTCTTGAAGTAATGGATTATATAAAGCTCGAAGCTTTAGTACAATCTGGTTGGGATTTTGCTTCAGTTTTTGTTTATGCTCATAAATATCGTTGATTTGTCTTGAGGGTTTTGTTAAAAACGATGATACAGTTTGGGTTTCGGAGGAAAGGTTGAGACTTGCGAGGGTTTCCATAATTGTGTGTATGTGGTTTTTTTTGGGTGCAAATGATGTAAGAGACTGTGGCCACTTTTAGCTGTGAGCATGAAGAGTTACTACTAAGGCCTTGCCGTGTCGTAAATTAGTGATTTTTGTATCCATTTTTGCTATTGATGTGGTGAAAATTGTGAAATAATCCAATGTGGCTGACTGCTTGGACGCTTCTTCTCTTGAATTGTGTCTTGCTTTAGTCACATTTTACTATGATCTGGTGCTTGTGTGCTGTACGTCCCTCTAAGTCGGGAGTTTATTGCCGATAGCTTCAATTTTGTGATCTCCTGAAGTATTTATGGACCTAGCCAAACTCATAGTTCTGTGTTTTAATCCTTCTGGTTCTGTAGACTTTTCGAATAACGGCCAAATGCTGATAGTAGTACTTTCATGGTTGAGAAATGAGAACTGTAGTTTTCTCGACAGATTTGACAATTGTAGGCAGTTTCGTACGTGATTCTGGAATATGATGGAATCATCTTCCTCATACTAATCGTAATGTCTTTGTATATTTTCACTGTACATGCAATTTAGTGTATATGATTTTAATAGGTTTGCATACATATTCTGGCATTGAGAGTAACTTTTTGTTTCAACTGTTACTAATTTGTATGTTCGTTACAGACCATCTTGGTTGGTGGACAAAAAGAGAATCGCAACAAAAATCAGGAGTGCATCTGCAAGTGATCCTGGAAGAATCAAATGGCAAAGCAACCCAACTAGAGCTTGCCCAAACTGCCAATATACAATCGACAACAGTGATGTAAGGATTTTATGGCTCCATATGCTTTACTATGTTAACTTTCATGGAATTGAATTTTTACAATTCCATCTCAATTTTTTAAATTTTGTAATGTTAAAATTGAGGTTTGATGCCAAGAGGTATTAATAAAGTCATCTGATTTGTTGGAAATCTCACCTGTATTAGGGGTGTTCACTTCACCTCATCAAACCAATAATTTTAAGACAGTTCATCGCTAGTAAGGCTAAATTCGCTTACCTGATTCTAAGATAGTCTATGTGAATTCAGCACATACTCTCACAACCAACACACAAATAAACTAAGATAGTATTGCTCATATCTTTGACATCCCCTCAAGACTTACAATCAACTGTAGTGTGCTAATCTCAGACCTTTTGTCTTGCAATGTCTATGAGGTCAGATGATGATATCCAGTTGCCTTGATGTTGTGTATCTCTAGAATACTAGTCATGATTTGTGAAGAAGACTTCATATAATCACCTGTATCAACCATATAGAATAGTAAACAGCTGATATGTGTGCCAAATGTTATCCTTGATTAAGTTTCTTTCTGTTTATCAGTGCTTCTAATTTGAACAAGATTTGCACAACTTGGAAAGTGAGTTCATTTGCAATTTCTGTTTCCAGGTTTCTCAAGAGTGGCCAGGATTACCCAAGGGTGTGAAATTTGATCCAACAGATCAAGAGATTATATGGCACTTGCTTGCAAAAACTGGTGCAGGGGATTTGAGACCCCATCCTTTTATTGATGCATTTATCACAGATTTTGATGGTGATGACGGAGTCTTATGTTCTCATCCAAAGAAGCTGCCTGGTAAGTGACAAATATATGATTTGGTTTAGTGCTGTGGTGCTTAAATTTTATTATTGATTCCAAAACTAAATTTTTAGGTATCAAGCAAGATGGAAGTGTATCCCACTTCTTTCATGTAGCAATTAAGGCTTACAACACCGGTACTCGAAAGCGTCGAAAAATACATGATGATGATTATGGTGATATCCGCTGGCACAAGACTGGAAGGACTAAACCAGTGATCCTGGACGGGGTTCAAAGAGGGTGCAAGAAGATTATGGTTCTGTATACAAGCACGGCCAAAGGAGGGAAAGCTGAGAAAACCAATTGGGTCATGCACCAGTATCACCTTGGAACTGATGAGGATGAGAAGGAAGGGGAGTATGTTATTTCTAAAATATATTACCAGCAACAGCAAGTCAAGCAAGCTGATAAAACTGATCAAAATTCTCCTGAAAGTAGTGATCCTGTGATTCAAGCCGACCCGGTTACTCCTAAGTCAGTGATTCCGGATCCTGTGATTCAAGCCAACCCGGTTACTCCTAAGTCGGTGATTCCTGAAGCTTTGAACCCTGATTTTAATTTGGTAGAAGATATTCCTATTACTTGCGCAGAACCCAACTCAGTAACTCCTGAACCTCCGCGCCCTGAAAGGAGACAATCTACTCTTGGTTTTGGGGAAGGTACTCATATTGCTTCCACAGATCCCTTTCTTCAGGTATAATTCATCTTCCCCCTTTTCTCTATTGGTTCAGAAGCACAGAAGTACGTCCATTGCTTTTTCATGAGCATATTGAAATAGAATTATTCAAAACGATACTTTATCACAGTTTTATTCTTCCTTGACAAGATATTTAGTTGCATATACTGTGCATGTACTAAATCCCTGATTTGTGATTTACATAAGAGATACTGATGTTGGCTTGCTTTTACTTTTAGATGCAAATGAATCATCATGATATGGACTGTTTTGAAGATGAAGTTCATCATGGATATGAACAGTCTGGCTCTCATGATCAACACAGCGTAGAGATTCCAAATGATGAAGCAATAAACAATGATGTAAACCATACTCAGGAAGATCCAAAGTGGTGGGACAGTGAGTCACAGAATCTGCTAGATTCACAACAACTCGTGGAAGGCTTGTCTTTGTGTGATGATCTCCTTCAGAGCCAATCTCCAATTAGGGGTGAACATGGAAATGAGCCAGCACAGATCAAACCATGTCTTGCTGATTATGCTAAGCTAGGAGCAGAAAATCTAAAGAAGGATCTAGAGGAGTGCCAAAATATTACCCTCGATCCTGCTAACATGGAACTTGGAACACCTCCAGATTTCCGACTTAGCCAGCTTGTACGTTATCTTGCCTGTCATTGTTCGTACATCGTATTGAATTAGCCAAATTATACATTCTTTGCGTTTTCTCTCATGGTAATACATTGCTCAACTGCTTTTGTAGGAATTCGGATCACAGGACAGTTTCCTTTCTTGGGGTGGCAAATTGGCTGAGTGATTTGGTCGCATTAGTAGTGACCATCTTTTGAGTAGACCATGCCTGATAATCATCTCTGCTGAGTGTCCATCTCTAACCCTTTGTAGTACAGCTTGAATTGACATCTGGTGGTAAAGTACCGCCCTTTTTGTAAACTTTAAGTCACAAAAATTTGATATTCAAGCACTGATCAAAACTTGCTCTTTTGCTCCCTTTGCGCTTCAAATTACATATCAGATCAGGTTTCGGGTTTTCCTTGTAACTTCTGTATTCTAAAGTTGGCAAACTCAGATATGTGTATCCTTATCTTAATGGTCAGACTTAATAGATGCGTTTTGCAAAGTTCCTGTTTCTGTATTTCATTGAGTTGCATGTTAAAGATGTGAGCAGTCATATTGTTGAGGACTACCATTCAAGTCACCTTAAGCATATTAGGGATTCTGGTAACACAAAAATGAAGTGTGGACCATCAAATTATTGTAACGTTCATGCCTTGTCAACGTTAAAGGAAAACACTAACTAAATGCTCGCCTGTACTGAAGCGAGCAACACGAGTTGGATCATCGCAATATTCATGAACTTGGGGCGATTCATGGACAATGCTAGTTGGCTCAACAGTGAAGTTCAAGGTTGCAGAAGTGCCTGTTCACCGGCAACAGCATATTGCTTGTAGGGAAGCCAGAGTAAGACCTGTCTTTGCAAATAGCCTATGCTTGAGGTCTGGTAACATGTTGTAGGGAAGTGCTTTGGTCTTAGAGTAGGGTACCCTCCCTAAGCAGTATGAAGAAAAGACTCCCAAGGTGAGCTGAAAGCACCTTGAAATGTATACCTGTGCTTAAAAAAGCGCCTGTGCCAGGCCCTTACTCTTGTCTAGGATGCAAATGGCACAGAGGCCCAAAGCAACTCTGGCATTTTTGGCTCTAAATGCAAATCATGAATGTTCTTGAATGTTAGGTCATTTTGTTCTCTTCTACCCAAGCCATACATTGCACAAGATTCTCAGATTAAGCTAAACTGGTTTATGGGTCAATCTTAGACTTGATCATATATTTAAAAGCATGCAAATGATTGTAATTACATGACCTTAACTGCTAACACTACATGCTGTGCAGTTAGGGTTCCTTAGAGATTAGATTCAGCAGCCTTGTACGCCCTACCACAACATAATCTTCTGATCTAACTCTATATACTAATTTAACATATTAAACTACTAATCTCCTTACTATTGAGGAGACAGCCATAACACTTGGATATGATTTTCTATTTTGAAAATCATAGTACAAAATTCTCCATTAAGTTAGACCAAATAGTCAGAATTAAGTTTCAAGTTCGATTCTAACTTTTTCTCTCTGTATATAACAGCGTCCATCAAACATCACCGATCTCCTATCCACATCCCCACACAAGTCAAAACCCTAAATCAAAAACCAGCTAAAATGCAATCTCCATGGATCATGAAACCGAAACCACATCTCAGATTCCATATGGATGTGTTTGCCACTTTATTTTCATTTTTGGAAAATCCAGTTCTTGCGGGACTATGATCATGAACTACATTATTGGACGACTTACAAGATGGGTGCCGCGTGGGGACCACGCGCGGTCCCCCCGACCAACTTTGTTTGTGAATAGAATAGAACCAGACGTCTCTCTGTGGTGGTGGGGTTGCGGATTAGGGAGGCGCACGTGGGCACGATAAGGCTGCTGTTTTGACCCGATCGGAGGCCCATGCATTTCAGAAAAGGCAAGCCCAAACAAAAGAGAGTGATGACGCGGCACTCTCCTGTGTGGCCGACAACAGAATATTTACCCTGCACTCTCAGCCCTCCTGAAACTCGGACCCGCCACCTGACACGTGTCGGTAGTGAGATGTAATTTTCAAATTTGATGACAGTGTTTCGTACAGGTGTCTGTATGTGATGTGGACGGAGCATGGTGTTACGGTGCTCCTGCAGATTGTGCAGTTCTTTCTATTCTGACCATTCCTACTTCTACTTTTAATAGGAAATAAGAGACAAAAGGGAAGAGACCCATCGTTACCGTACACGTGGCGCACGTGAACCTGAGTTGGATCCAATAATTCGACTGGCCCACAGAGCAAAAGGATTCTGGGTTTCATTTCAAGTTTTTTTTTATTTTTTATTTTTTTATTTTTATTTTAACAAAAATAGTGACCAGGCGAGCAACCACACCGGAGTTCAGAGCAATTTTAAATATGATTTTTTTTTTTTTAAAATGTTTTTCATAAATTGAGGTTCGAACCAAAAACCTCTTATTATCAGGAGAATCTTTGCACAGCCTTGCAGCACTTCACTTACCAACCCCATTGGGTATTTCGAGTTTCATTTTAGACCTAAAACTTGGTATTTTTTTTCGATTATAAAAATAAAATTAGGACACAACTAAGAGCATAACTGGCCCCAAAAAGATTCAAAACTAGGTTTGCAATCCATTCTAATCATATTGGTTATATCTTCCGAGCGTGTTTAGTGCTACTTCACTGTAACGAAATGGTCAAACTTGTCACGAGGAGATTACACATTGTTTCTAATAATGCAAATAGTTGAAGACAAGGCTTGGGTGGAAATGATCTTAGGGATATGGTTGTGCTGTTAGGTTGAAGACAACAAGATCCAGACCAAGCTTATTGTCACTATTATTATCAGGGTAGACATTATAGTGATGGGCCAACTACAATTTGTTTCTTGTATTAAGACGAAATAAACAGGACCCTAATTAACAATTTGGAACTAATAATAGGAAGGGCTTGCACAATTAGACAGATTAGACAGATTTTTCAATTCTGTCACAACTAAAACTGTACTTAGGTTTAAGTCAAACTACTAATTAAGCCCTTTTTAGAAAGGACCTTGAATCCTATCTTTACAATTATAAAACAATCCCCAGTTGAAATGATTAAATGGTCTGCATGATTATGATTGTTCTCCAAAATTATGGATGCTCATGGTCCATTTCATAAATCCCTTTAACTTTCATCTTTAATAAAAACACTGTTAGAGAAGATATTTATGCTCTCAAGCTCCAACCAAAATTTGAAGCTTCATGGGGAGTATATCTTAAATTCTTAATCTTGCATCTTGTATAAGCCCAAGTGGTAACACAACTGATATGATAATAAGTTGGACATTTCCAGACTCCACAATGACTTGTTTGGAGGAATTAAGTATATTAAGCAAGAAAAAAATAATACTAGAAGAGTGAAACAAACCCAGGTTTAAGGTTTGACTTTCTTAGGCAGAAGTAGAGCCTTCACAGAATTACTTCTCCTAAAATCCCCTCTTCCATAATCATTTGAGATCATTCAATTCAAACTCTTGATTTATCAGAAATTCTTGTATACACGGCGGTGCCAAGTTAATGATGGAAATCCGAACAGAAATCACAATAGAAACAAGTACAGTGTTTATGTAAAAAGAAAAAGAATGAGGAACATAGATATCAAATTAAGTTTCATATATTAATGCTATCCGATATACATATCTAGCCCATGAAAGGCCATTCCATACAAAATTGGTTTCAGCTAATTTTCCGATCACATCCTCAGCTTCACTATTTACAGTAGTACTCCACCAAGAAGAAGATAGAAAAAAGTGAAGAAAAAAAAACAAAACAAAACCAAAAATCTTCCTTAATCAGCCAACTGCCCCCTTGCAATTGACATAGCTAGTAAACTAAGCTAGGACTTCAAATTCTTCAGAATCAGATCAATCATGCCAGCATAGAAGCATGACCACACACCTCCTTATGATGTAAAGCCTGGCTCTTTGCTCTTTGAGAACACCCCCAAGCCCTCTGCTTGAAGATGAAGATAGCCTCCTCTTGCTGGCACTGCTGCTCATCTTCATATCTAGCTTAGATTTGACTGGTGGGACTGATGAGAAAATATGAGATGAGCTTTGTGTGATTTGGAAGTGATGACTGAAAAGCTTTGAGCTTTGTGTGAATGTAAGAGTTGGGTTTGAATATGGAGGAGGGGAAAGGGGGTTGTTTATATAGAGAGAGGTTCCAATTGGTCTAAGAAAAGAGCCAACGATGGGGCAGGAAAGGGCGAGAAGTGCCCCCAAACCCACCAGACAACACCCTAATTAGGGACCTACCTTTCCCACTTTGGAATCGTTACTCATCACCCAACATACGAGAGAAAATGTTAAATGAATATATACAAGCCCTGTCTCTCACATGTATAATAATACCATCATATGTTTATGGACATAATGAAATAGAAAAACTTTTTTCTATATCTTGTGACGATATCTAGTTTTGAATGTAATGAGAGTCGTTACGCAGTATTCAATTGTAAATACGTGAACCAACTAATCAATTTTCTTTTCTGATGACTAATATTATGCTCATTAAGATGATCGTGATTCAACAAGTAGAACAATTCGGGATCATGTAGAACTATACGAACGATTTTGAGTAATGATCGCAAATAGAGATGAATAAGTTCATCGATCCTTACCATAGTTCAAAATCACTTAAGACATAGGTAAGTAAATTTTCAACTTAATCAAATTATTAGGAAGATTGATTCCTATCGAGAGCTAAAACTATGCAAATCTTATCATCGAAATACATGGTAAAATTAACGTGAAGATATCCAAGGATGGAAATGGGGACCTTCACCCTAAATTCGGCAAAGGCTATACGCCTATACATCATTTGTTTGTATAGTCATTACCAACCAGGTTAATGGGTCGGCCACTACTGATGAACAAAAGGTCCACAGGGGCAAGCAAGTGTTCTAGTAGTTCATGAGCTGCATTCAACATTTCTGCAAATGATGAGGTGATAATTCAATATCTGCAGGGCTCACCAGTTTGCCCTCTTCTTCTGTTTGGGACAAAAAAGAAGACTCCCTTTCTTTTTAGTGCTATTCTTTGTTGTTTGTTCTTGAACTTTTCTGTTGGCGGATCCGCCTAAACATGCAATAGGAGAAGACAAGTTGAATCCTACATAACAATGCATATTATCTAACTTTAGTTAATTAGCATTGTTTGAAATTATAATGACTTCGTCATCTTAATCACCATCATCACCATCATATAGACTCTAACATATAACAGAAACCTAGATTATTGTAGTGACATGATCCTTGATAGTGAAATCTGGGTTTTGCTAGGATTAATGAATACTTGAATTCCACTTTACCAACAACAGTCCGGTAATTAGTGCATATTTTAGGTGACTAGTGAGTCATTGACCCATACAAGAAAATGGAGATGATGTATGATGACAGTAACTTTAATCAAAGTTTAATGGTCATTTTGGCTGCATATGTTGCCACTATCTTCTAGGATGATGCTATTACTTTGTTGAGACGTGAGTTTCTCACAATAGAGTACGTATTTTCTGCTTGCTTGTTCTCTTAGGGTAGAAAGTTGCATTTGCTGAACCAGGATGATATTATTTTGTGGACTATGAAGTATGCACCAGCTCATATGAGAAAGCATGCAGTGAGATTTGCAGTGCTCAAAGAGCTGCACATCTTATGTGTTTTGTAAGGTTAAGGGGGCAAAGTGTTCATAGAAATGTAAACTAACATAAGAGAGAAAAGCTAAAATTTTGTGACAAGGAAGATTTTCTCTGCAAATAGTTGCTTGAAACAAAAAATCTTGATACGGGCAATGTGACAGACACAGTTGTCTCTGTGCTAAAATGAGACAGTAGGAATATATGAAAAGGGCTGAAGCCATTTTTCCAATATGATCAAAAGGCTGAAAACTTAGATCAGCATTTCAAAGCTAATGACCAAAGATTCCATAATACACTTTGATAATCACAACCTTTATGTATTTAATCCGAGTGCTTGAATATATAACTTCAAACACACTCGAGCAAGAAGCAAAGCAAAGCAAAACCACTTGCTTCATCTTGTGCTCCTCCCATTTTCTAAAGACAGACCTATTTCCAATGCCCCCAAGCTTCCATTTTCTATTCTATCTTTGTTCAAATCTAAGCTGTATACACCCAGTTACGTTTTTCACTTGCATGAGATGAGATACTAATTAAACTAAGCTTCGGGAACTCAAACAGCACTGTGATCAATGCGTGTTGATCCCATCCCAGGTTGAGAATTGCAGCTCATCGTGTGTCTCATGCTGTGTTTGTTAATTGGTGTCCCCATTTACACTTCAAAGAAAAAAAAAAATTATGGTCTGGTTTTGCTGAACAAGAAGGTCAGAATCACACGTGAAGTTCTCGTGGTTAACAATGGCATTGCCCCTGATACACTTCTCAATTATTAGATATATGTTATCTCTAACTCTAAGCCCCCTTCTGGATCATATAGTTTAATCAGAGCATGCATACTTGTTCTTGTTGGCATTGAATATTTTGATATATGGTATTGCTTCCATACCTTTATATGGCACTTGAAGCATGTGAAATCCCGGTGGATTGTACGGTTTTGAGTAGCAGTTCCAGTTCACAAATCTGAGTTTTGCTGCAGGCTTTTGCTTAGAAAGGGAAGCTTTAAACATGATTAAGCTAACACGTTCTTGAATTATGAGTCCATTACAGCTCCTAATTCGCCGTACCACAATGGATTATTGTGTTGAGGGTCATTGACTATAGATATAGCCAGTACCAAGAAGCTAGCTTTGGTCATTTGTAATTGGCATTGTTCATTTTGTATCGCTGCAAAACCCAACTCAGGCCAACTGGGCTTCTGTATTTTTCTATTTTTAAGAAGATGATGGGAAAATATGTCGAGGGTTGAAGGAAGCTGCAGCTTCAGATTATGAATTCCTGTGCGCATATATATATATATATATATATATATATATATATATTTATATTTATATGCATCTAAAATCCAGTAAAAGTCATTGCACGTGTGCTCAAAATATACAATTTTCTTGATCACTACATTCATGGTATGTTTTCTTTAGATTCCAGCTACTTTGTTTCATATATGGTACCAAGTTGGTCATTTCAGATTGCTACACAAAATTTACAAAAGGAAAAAGAAAGTATGTGTGTTTACAAGCATCATTCCTCTTTGGGAATCCACCTGCTCCACCAGAGACTCTTCCTCTGGTTGTTAAGCTCATTCATGCTCTCATTCAATGTTCTGACAATCTTCCTCTGCAGCCAAAGAGCTGAAGCAAGAGCATTTCTCCGAGGACTAGACTTCTTCTTAGGCGCCGTTTCCTGCAAAACATAGGATAATAAGAATCATTGTGAAAGAAAACATGAATTACTGATTGCCTAGTGCAGTTCAGGTACAAACCAAGAGCTCCTGGAGCTGAGCTTCAGTGAAGCCACCGTCCTGCTTGGTTCCCGATCTTGCCATTAGCCGAGTAACCCATCTGGCAAACTCTCCATAGTCTTGCTGTGTGTATCGGAAGAGTTGCAGCCTCAGACTCTGCATGACAGAAAGCGCCAACAGGCCTTCCTTGTCAAAGTAGGGATATGCTAAAGCTGTTTTTGCACTGATTCTTTGTCTTGGTTTGTACCGAACCATTGATGTCAGTAGTTCCCATCCAATTCCACCATCTAAATCCAACAACTCAAAACCTTTTCGGAGTTCAGAGCTAGCTCGAGGCTCAACAGTATTCCTCCAGGCAACCAAGTCGTAATCACATCTTTTAAGCTGACGGTTGAATTGTATGAGGGCGCTGTCAGTACGTAATCCTGGGAATGCCTGGATGAATATCAAGACACTTAATCAGAGGTTTGTTAACATTAGTCATGTCACCAACAATATTGTTACTTACCATTTGTAAGAAAATGAGTCCAGTACTGTAGATATCAAATCTATCAGGCAAGTTCATCTGTTTAAGATCATAAAATCAAACCCATTAAAGCAAATGAGAAGTAGTAATCTAGCTCCAATCAAGCTGATGATATGGTTTTACAGTTATTCCACCTGCCATAGAACTGGGGAAAGGACTGTTGCCACTGGAGCTGAGGGTGCAGATGGTGTTTGTGTGCTCATGATGTATTGCTCTGGTGCAGCATATCTGCAATAGGGAAAAATCAAATGCCATTGTCATTGCCTACTCATTTGAACAGACTACATCGAAGTCACTAAGAGCTTATAAGGAAACTGAAACTAGGTACTAAATGGATGTAATTTAGGAAGATGATTCTTATACTGTTAAATTAGTGAGCATGCCTTCATAATCAAGTATCAATGTTTCATCAGAATTTAGTTCTCATGTATCAATAGCACAAGATATGGATACGGGGTAACAACTACGGTACGATACATAATTGAATAAAAATAAAAAATAAACTTTATTTTCTTAAGGATTGATGCTGCTTTTATTGTAATTGTTTTCTTATCCATTTCTCAAAGTAAAAAAAGAAACTTGTTTTCTGGTACGAGACTAAAACCTCATATCTGAGATCCTCCAGACCCAAACCCACCACCTCTCGACGCCGCCTCATATCTAAATAACTTTTACATATGAAATTCAATTGTTGGCTTTGCTGTTTTTCAGACCCCAGAACACATTCGAGATCAACTGTAATTTCAGTTCTTAAGTTCTTGACACTAAGCTGGTAAACTTCCAATATCAGACCATTCATCATGTATTTGGGTACAGAACCAGCAGAATAATCAATTGAAGATAATTGGTACAAATTTATGCAATCTACTACTTACACAACATAACGGAAAAGTGATTTTGATTAACTTCATCAATGTAGGATGTGGTTTGACAGAAGGTACCTTGGATCCAAAAGAAACTCCTTTGGAATGTAGTTGATGCCGACTCGCAAATCTGTTGCAGCTCCAAGGTCAATGATCTTGAAAGAACGAGAGCCTGCTCATTTCAAAATTGGAGTTAAGAAATTACAAGTTAAAATGGAGAATGGATGAACTTTGTTATTTCTTGATTGACTGATGTACAGCATGTGCTATATACGAGTAACATTACCTTCAGAAAAAATAATATTTTGAGGCTTTATATCCCTGTGCACAATCCCTGTTGAGTGAAGACCATCCAATGCAAATAAGATCTGTCTCATTATTGTTTGAATGATTCTATTTTCCCTTTCAAGACCCTTTGGCAAATCCTGAACTTTTCCAAGGATCATGGTTTCTACCTGACATTATATGTGATCATGAATGAAGTCGACAGCTGATTAGCTTAATTAAACCAGGACTTGCTGTAAAACTCAGAAAGCAAATAATCATAGGCTTCAAAGAAATCATTCAGTTACAAAGTTATCGAAAATCAAAAGACCGATGAGAGAAAATACCAACATTGTAGGGAAAATCTTTGCTTTGCATCAAATCATAAAGTGTGGCTTCCCCTTCAAACCGCCATATAAGCCAATATTCAGCTTCTTTCTTTGAAGAACTCTGCAACCACATTCAAAAATATACATCTTATCATCGGATATTGGGATACAATCTACAATGGTAATGCCTAGAATGCTTCAAGATAATGATACCCTTAAAATCATACGAGACTAGTAAGCACTATAGAGAGCAACACCTCAAGGAAGCCGTACTTAAAATCAGCACAGCTGTTGGCGCACGCCCTTCGCACCCGCTCATTCATCCAAATCTCCACCGCACCATATTCAGTAGCCTTTTTCAATACCAACTCCTCTTCTTTCTGGCAACAAACCAAAAACCACACATTAGCAAATCACATCCTTCCCACAAAACAATCTCAACTATAAAACCTCAAACATACAGCGCAACCCAATTCCTCATTTCTATTTATATTTCTCATGATGCTAATAAGCTAATTAAGCCATACATCCTTGAGCAGATTAATTTACTTCATACCTTAGACTTCTTGTTAGCCAATGAAACTTTGTAAACCACTCCAAAAGCTCCTTCACCCAATTTCTTCCCCAAAACAAAGTCATCCTGCACCACAAAAACCCTATCAAACTTCAATTAAATCGCAAAACCCTGACCTCAAAGCAAAACCAAACCAACTTTCCCAACCTTCTTGTAAGTGGGTCTGAAAAACCTCTCAACAAAAGCAAGAACAAACATGTCAAAGAACCCGGGAGCCACACCCGGAGTGGCCCAGAGATAAGACAGAGCCCCCATAGCCAAAATGGTACCGGGTACCGTGATCGTCAAGCCATTAGGTTTCGGAAGAGTGCTTCTGTAGATCATATCACCGCACTCCATCACGGTGCAGGGCAGCCCCACACCCACCCCTAAAAACAAGTCGTGAACCGCGTGGATCAGCTCGCCACCGGAAGCGAAAACCACTAAGGTTTTATGGTTTGAGCTGGTTTTGAGTGAACCAGAGGGTTTGATTAGTCTGAGCTTCTTGCCTAGAAACTGGGACGTGGGTTTTGATTGGTGAGGGTGGAGCTGGGAAACTCCGATACTAACTCCTCCGGCTGCGACGGTGACGGCCATGGCCGTGGAAGGAGGGTTTCAAACAACTTTGAATTTGGGGCAATATCCAATCAAGTAGTAACAGTTTGCTTCAAGAACACAGAGAAGACTCTCTTAGTTGTGACAGTTATTACAGGTATGTTTGTGGAGGGAAATGGCCCTGTAGGATTGGTGGCTAATATTCACCACAAATGACACGTAAACTCCAATCAACTATTGGATTGGGCTCCCCTTAAATAAAAAATAATAATAATAATAATAATGGTAGACCCCACTGTCCGTGATGGCAAACGCCACCTGGACCGCCTCTATCCCGCTTAATCCGATTTCGCGTCCAATTTTTTATATTTTTTTTCGGTTTAAAGGTTGGGCCTCCAGACTCGACCGCCTAGCCACAGCACTTTTCTGGTAGCCCAAATTAAGCCCAATCCGACTTAAATTAATTTTTTTTGTTTTTAGTTTTTTCACCTGAACATGAGAAGGAAATGGTGGAGGGTGATGATGGGAGGATCAACCAACCCAGAACAACATCAAGACTTTGAATCTTCAAGAATTCAAAGGTTGCCCGGAGATTTGTACTTGGTGAGTGCGAGCCTCACTCAACCCATCCCAAATTTATTCTCTTTTCCTTTTCTGCTTACTACTACTGGAATCGAAAAGGCATGAATCAGACTGGATTGAGCAGAAGCATGATTGAGACAAATGAGGAGAACACAAGGCATGAACCGGAACAAAGAACATAAAACTCTCAGCTTGCAGAAAGGTACTGGGTTTTTCTGTTTCGTATAATTGTTGCGTGTCATCTATACCTGTGTGCACAAGAAGCTCGACTATCTGCAAGCAACAGCCAAGGCCATCAACCCCACAATCTCTGTTTCAAATCGTAAGCTCGAATTAACTATTGGATTGGGCTCAAATGGGCTGAGAAGTTGAGTTCACTAAAAGCCCGTGTTGGGAAATTGGATCAAGAATTAGAGGGATTTCAATCATGCAAGTTTATTGATTGATACCTGCGCAGCTGCGCTCGTCACTTGGAATCATAGAGGGCAAACGTCCACATTATCTTAGCTTTCCTTTGAGCATGATGTGCTTTATACTCCATAAGTGGTCTTTGTCAATCACCGATTAAACGAATAAATCGAGATCATTGTGATCAAAGTTCGCATCACGGCGGTTGTGAGGTGATGCATCTATCCTCATCAAGCTCTATAGGAATAAATGTCAAAAATATTCCGGCATTGCGTTTGCAAGATGCTCAATACTCGCAAGTCTATAGGATGATATGAAACCTTCTACACAAACTCAAAATTTATTGTGAATATCAGACAAGTCACGGCGATCGCGAGACGATATACATTGTTGCTTGATAGGCACTCCTTAGGTTTAGGGTTTAGAGAAACTCAGTGAGTCAGTTCTACCCATACTATACTAAATACAAGAATTCTTACTTTTACCATAAAAAAAAAAATTAAAACAATTGTTACTAAATTGTATATACAATATACAGAACTACTTTCGTCCAAAAAAAAAAAATATATACAGAACTACTACACACAAGCGGTGGGGATCAAACTTGAAGTTGATTGAGTTGATCAAGTGTAGTGTAGCGTAGCCCAGTAGTGAAAATTGTCCACGCCTTCATATTAGTTCATTCACCCACCACCCCACTATCTATAACCTTCACTAAAACCCAAAACCCAAAAAGCCCGAATCTTCACCGACAGGAGGTGACTAAGCCAGTAAAAAAGTCACATCTTGACTTGCTTACTTGGCCGACCTGGTTCCTCAAAATTTCAATCCGCATTGTCGAATATACCCCCGCCGGCGTCATCATCAGCTATCAGCGAAGAGAGAGGAATGTCGAACGAGGTCATAGGGGGCCCACAGGCTATCCAAGGGGCACGGCCGCTTGGAGTCCAATCGGAGCCATGGCTTGCCCTTACCGCTCCAATGGAGCAGGCTCACCGGGCCAGGGTGGAGGTCCCTACATAGCCCCTCCAGGTTGTCACCGCCGAGTCCGTGCTGGTTCCACCTGTGCTCCACACCCTCCACGTCACCCGCGAAAACCAACAGAAACGGCGGCAACGAACCCAGCTCGTAAATACGGTGCCGTTTCTGCACGCTCATCCAATGCTCCAGCTTCTCCGTGTACCTGCCTTCTCTCCATTTCCACAGATCGATCACCATCACTCCGGTGTTGAAGTAGCACGCGCTCCGCCCCGAGAACTCCGCCGCGAACGCCGCGTTCGACCAGAATTTCGCGGTGAAGTAGTTGGTGAAGTTGGCGTGGCAGTACTCCGGCGCGCCGAGGACGCGGCGGCCGAGGTCGATGCGCCAGAGCTTGGCCACGTCGTCGACGACGATCAGGTCGGAGTCGAAGTAGATGATGCGGCGGACGCCGGAGGGGAGGAGATCGGCGAGGTAGATGCGCGCGTAGTTGAGCGGCTGGTCCAGCGCGCGTCGCACCGAGTACGAGATCTTTCCCCTCACGAGGTTGCAGTCGAAGTGGTAGAGGCGGAAGTTGAGGTAAGGGAAGGTGGCGGTGATGACGCGGCGGAGGTCGTCGCGGCGGTGGCGCGTGGCGATGAAGTGGAAGACGATGTTCTCGGGACACGTGGCGTGCTGGAGGACGGAGAAGACGCCGGCTATGGAGCCGCGGAGGTAGGTGGAGTCTAACGTCATGGCGATGTGGATGATGGAGGGGTTGTGGGAGTGCGCGTCCACCGAGGACCACGCCGTCCGGCGGCACCCGCGGCCATTCCGAAATGCAGGCGCTTCTCGGAACTTCGGGAGCTCGACGGCGGCGGAATCCGCCGGGAATTGTACTGCGGCGGCGAGGACGAGGACGAGGAATGTGCAGAGGCGGCGGTGATGATTTGGTACTGGCATTTGGTTTTCTGCCCTTCTCCTGTGGAGTGAGAATGGGAAGAGAATAAGAAACGATGGGTTTTACTCTGTTTGATTGGGGGTAGTTTCGTCATTTTTGCGTAGGGAATTGAGTGCAGCGGGGAGGATGCCTTTTGATTTCTTGCGGGTAGGAATGGAATGAGGGGCAAAATCCAGGCTGGAAAGACGCGTCCTTTTTTGTCTGTCTAATTTTTTGATATTTTCTGAAAGTGGGGAGTGGGGCCCGGCAGTGGCAGAAAACTTAATATCGAGCGGTGGTGGTGGCGCCGTGGCGGTTTCGACCGTATTCACGTCGTCAACGTAAATGAGAGAATCGTACAGAACGCTTTTACTGTTGGTTAAATCGTGTCTTCTTGGCTCTTTGGCTCTTTGGCAAAAGTTAAAATGGTAATTTAATGTTTTTGGAATCTGGTCGATACAAGATTTTATGATTTTATGAAAATGTTGAAATTGACATAAGAATTCTTCTCAGAAAGAAATTGACATAAGAATATTTGTAATTTCATCTTTACCTAATCAACGAGTAAAACTTCACAAAACCATGTTTATGAACGTTAGGTGGTCTTTTGTTTTAATTCGTCATTTTTTTTTATATTTAAAAGTCATACGGCAAATTCACATATGTCCGTGTTTAATATTATATTGGATATGTGTAATATGAAAGAAACATGTGTGATGTACTTATATAATTATGTGTTGTTTTAAAAACATTCTAAATGATTTTGCTATAGACTATAAATATTCAGTATGATAATACAAACTAATCGCAATCAAGTGATCAATCACTATAAATTATCGAAGTGATGTTTATAAAAACAAATATTGAGAAAAAGACTGAAAACAACCTTTTGAGTAGACCTGATCTTGACTGCTAAAGCTTCACATTAGCAACGTAACCATAAGCTTTATTAAACCCCGCTGCAAGCATTTTCAAAGACAAGTTTTGAGGATAAACAACCGACTGATTTGCTACTAAATACTTAGCTAGCTAATTTGCTTGCGAATTTCATTCAATATTGAACTTATATACTTGTTATTTTCTTATCATTACTACTAACTGTAGAGACGTTAATTCATATATCACATCCCCCAGTAAATAATTTTGTTTACACAAAAATTGGAATATTTCAGAGTAATCAACCTAATAATCTATGCGTGTGGTGGGGATCATTATTGAATAATTTCACCAAGAGCTAACAGACATATAATAGTGATGTACAAGTATAATAAAAGAGGTAGATAAAAACAATTAAATGTCACGGGCGAGAGTCGAACAGAAACCCTGCAAGCCTCCAACCAAAGAAAACGTACAAGTGTCTTAAGGATTATTAATGGAATAATTAAACACTAATTTAGTATAGCAGGTGGCAACATTCACTGCATATCAGACTGGTTGGCAGGGTTTAAAGTTTTATTAGTACCTTTCTAAATTACCACGTTTTAGCTTAAAATTCACTTCAGTCTATATATGTACAAAGATCGAAAATCAAATGTTGGATCACTTTGAGAAGGAACCAAATAACAATCCAATCATAGAGGAGAAGCACATATGCAATGGAAGGGATAACAGTCATCAAGAACAAAAATATGATGCCCAATTAGGTTGGACATGATAAATGAGGAATAAGAAGTTTGAAAGAAGACTATACATCAACTTATAAATCCGCATATCATTATAGTTAGAATTTCAATCATCATTCCAAAGTTAGAAAGAAAAGAAGTTTCAATCATATCCTAGCTTCATACTAGTTGAGTTGGGAGGCCTTATTGGGGCGTGATTGCGTAAAATTGGGTGTGTTTATGTGTAGGTCTCTGAATAGATCAATAATCACATAGAGCATACTTCTTTAAACAATATCTCGCTACTTAAAAACACAATCACAAGATTAGAGAAGAGACTTGAGCTACCAACTTATAACTCTCTGATAGATAGGTGTGATACTTGTAAACAATGTTGGCATAACAAATTAAGGTAGAAAAAGGAATAGATGCTTGGAATAAGCACACATATTAGTATATGTGGTAACTTGTGTGAGCGGGTGCTAACTAATGAGAGAACTAGCGAGCTAGTAGCTAGGTGCATTTTGATCCTTATCATCAGGGGAGACATGCTGATGTGCTGATGTGCAAACTCAATGTCTTATAATGAGACATATACTAGCCAATGAACAAAACTGTGAAGGCGAGTGAGCACAAAACACACAATATCTTGTTAATAGACTGTGTTGTTATAATATGAATCGTGATTGGTTCCGTTTCTCATGTGAGAATGATAAATCTTACCAAAGTTTGTGATGTCAAGTCAGAAGCTTTATTGGACTAGAGTTCCAAAGGGCGAGCGCAGTTAAGTGCTTGATTCCGACCTTGTAGAGCTAAGGCTAGGCTATCTTGCGGCGGTGCATGTCGATTGCTAGGCTAACTATCTATTCTAATACCAAAGTTCTAAAAGAAAAAAATAAAAAATAAAAAAAAGGTTCCACATACGCATCGATATTATTAGATTTTCATAACATAATTAACCACCTCAATTTTTTCATCACGGTTTATGACTTTAGATTATTCAATATCTGTCACATAAACTATCAATATTTTCATGATTAATAACGTATCAAGAATCACATTTTCACATTCTATATACGTACTCACCTCAAAACCTCAGCTCTTTGGATCACTCAAATGCTATTCCCAAACCCGCAATTTCCTTGGTACCTCGTCCATGTCATCTTCTTGAAACCCGCCAAAACGCCAATCCCCAAACGTCCTGCACACGTCACCACGACGCCCCCACCTTCTCCGGCGAGGCTCAAGATTCTCCGGCTCACATTCCGACCCCCTACCTCACGTGCCCCCTTGCTTTAAGTCACGGAAGTCATTTTCATGGTCACCCACTAACTAACCAAATCAACACTATTATTTATTCCCATAAATTCGTTAAAAAGAAAATCAAACCCCAAAAGCCCAAATCTGACCCAGCATTTACTTTCCTCTCCCCCAACTCCAACTCACTCGTCTCCCGCTAATCTCGCATTTTTTTTTTCCTTCTTCTTCTTCTTCTTCTTATTTCTCGCTCTTGATGAATCTTGAGGTCTCCCCCAGTCGTGTCCTAACCCAGACACCCTCACCCAAATGTCGCTCCTCTTCTTCCTCCTCCCCCTCCTCCTCCTCTTCGTCTCCGCCCACTCCTATTCTTACTACGGTAACTATTTTTTTTACTTTGTTCATCTCTAACTGACTGCACTTCTTTTACCGACTCTGTAACCGTCTCTCACAGGGCTATCCTACAACATAGACTGCGGCAGCGCCACCAATTCCACCGACGGCTTCAACACCACGTGGCTCTCCGACCGCTTCTACACCGGCGGCTCCTCCTACTACGTCTCCGAGCCTCTCCAGTTCCGCCACCCCCAGGAGAAGACCCTCCGCTTCTTCCCTCCCTCCTCCGGTAAGAAGAACTGCTACGTCGTCCCTGACTTGCCGTCCGGGAGGTACTACGTCCGCACATTCACCGTATACGACAATTACGACGGGAAATCGCACCCGCCGTCGTTCGATGCCTCCGTCGAGGGCACTTTGGTCTTTAGCTGGCGCTCGCCGTGGCCGGAGGACCTCACAAGGACCGGAGCCTACTCCGATCTCTTCGTTTTCGTCACCGACGGCGAGGCCGATATCTGCTTCTACAGCATCGCCACCGACTCGCCGGTAGTCGGCTCGCTCCAGATCGTCCAGGTCGATCCGGCGTCGTACGACGGCGGCTTCGACGGCCGGAAGTATATTCTCGTCAATTACGGACGGTTGAGCTGCGGCTCCGGCCAGTGGGGCCCGGGGTTCAGTAATGACACTGATCAGTTCAGCCGGTCGTGGCAATCCGACGCTCAATTCCGGACAATTGACTCCGAATCGCCGGCAAGAGTCATTTCCACAACGAATTCGATTTCACACGCCGGAGATGCTCCCAATTTTTTTCCGATGAGGCTGTACCAGTCGGCGGTTACGGCCGACGGCAAGAAGAACTTGGAGTACGATTTAACCGTGGACGCCAAGCTGGATTACTTGCTGTGGTTCCATTTCGCCGAGATTGATCCGAAGATGAACAAAGTGGGAGATAGAGTGTTTGATATATTCATCAATGACAAGAATGTGACTCGGATTGATATTTACAAAGAGGTTGGGAGTTTCAGGGCGTATACTTGGCATTATACTGTTAAGAATTTGAGCAGTACGCAGTTGAATGTGCAGCTTAAGGGTGTGGCTGGTACGCCGTTGATCAGCGGGCTCGAGAACTATGCTATGGTTCCGGCGGATGTCGCCACGCTTCCGGAACAAGGTAATGTGTCAAATTATAGCTCATTGATTCGGAATGATAATGTTGGTTGTCGTAATAGCATTGCAGGATAACCGCGCTGAGTTATTATGGTTGATGTTTCTTTGAATTGGAAGTGTTGGTTAACTGTTTGATTGACAATGACATTTGTGTGATTTTGTATTGTGAGGCTTACTGATTTGGGGCGTGTTGTTTCCAGTTGTTGCTATGAGAGCATTGAAGGAGTCGCTGCGTGTTCCTGATAGGATGGGGTGGAATGGCGATCCGTGTGCTCCTACTAACTGGGATGCCTGGGAGGGTGTTACGTGCCATCTCAATAAGAATGAAACTGCTCTTGTGATATCTCGAATGTATGGTTTTCTTTCCTAGTTTTGAACTACAGTACATCTAATTTTTGTGCCCCTGCTAAAATGATCTGATATAAATCCACCTTAAATGAACTGCAACTTGACTGAATTTCAACCCTTGTTCCAATCCTGCATAATCGGTGTCTGTGGATTGTGTAGTTTTGGCCTTGTACCCATTAGTTAGTTACTCGGACAACTATATTAGACCAGTAGTTGACTATTTCTTTTTGCAGTGCTGATGTATTAGCTCAGAGGTTTTGTGTCAGTTTTTATGTGTAATATCTGCTGTTTAATGAATTGTATCATGATTCCAGTGATCTTGGAAGCCAAGGCTTGAAAGGGTTTATCAGTGACCAGATCAACCTATTGTCGGACTTGCTCAGTTTGTAAGTATCAGCTGCAAAATTAATATTTAGATTCTGTTCTCTGTTTTTTCAAGTGTTTTGGAGTAAAGTTATATCGTTTCACTATTTCTTTGGAAACAAATAATCACAGGAACCTAAGTTCTAATTCACTGGAGGGAAAAATACCATTAGGACTGGGCCAAAAATCTCTCCAAAGGCTGTAAGTATTTTTTGTTTACATCATCGATATTATTGATCTTTATTGTTGATTTTTTTGGGTGAATTTTCCACCTTTTCCTTCTGCTTGGTTTCATGGTTTAATTCTAATACCTAGTTTCTATATGTTCCTTTTCTTAGGGATCTGTCAGACAATCAGCTTACGGGTTCTATACCAGAGAGCTTAACTTCTTCAAATCTCCAGCTTGTGTAAGTGATGTGCCTCAAATCTGTATTCTGGTGTTTCTTGGCATGTATTTTAAATCTGTTGTGGTTGACTGAGGCCCTGGCACATTATATTTTTACTGTTTGGCATGCATTCCAAACTATTTGACATTTCATAGCTATGGAAAGCTCCTTTCATTTGATCTTCCCCTGTTATAGAATTAAGAGGTTGTAGGTTTTTAACCGAGTAAAATCTAATTGTATTTATACTAACACTAAAGATGAATGTTACACGCTCTAGTTTTTACTTATCATTTTTGTCACATTGCTATTGTTCTGCAAGAACTTTTTACTTCCCGGCATCCATATATAAAGCAGGGCTACTGCATGTGTCTTTCTTCCCCTAACCCTCCGCATAGGGACAGAAAATTGTGTGAAGGAAACTCTGTGGATTCTGCTTTCTTTGTTCAGTGGTTTATTGTTAATTTTGTGTATCAGGTTACTGAACGACAACTTATTGGATGGCCGAGTTCCAGAGCAGCTATATTCAATTGGAGTGCATGGCGGTGCAATTGAGTATGTCATAGTTCAATTTGATCTTCTTCATTGCAACATTTGTCTTAGTCTTGATAAAGCTGTGGGTTGTTGCTACTTGGTTGTATGGTGGTGTTCTCTATGATTGGCCAGATGGGAGCCAGCTCTCACGCTGTCTGACTATGGGAGGTCAACTTGTAGGAGATGAACACCACTCCTGTTTTTTTTCTTTTTTCTTTTTCTTTTTTGAAACAACACCACTCCTCTTTGTTAAAAGAGGTTTGGCGTGACCACTGGGCTGCAACCCTGGTCTAGGAGTTACAAGATGATTGCACGTCTTTCCCTTGCTAGAGTTGTATATCTTGTTTAACCATTGTATATCTTTTCTCTTTAACAGTCTCTACGGGAACAAAGGCTTGTGTGGTGTTCCATCTTTGCCTGACTGTCCTTTGTTTTGGGAAAATGGAGGCTTATCTACGAAGGGTAAAATTGCGATAGGCATATCTTGTGGTGTTATCCTCTGTTTAATGTTGTTGGTGGTGTACATAATCTATGTCCGAAGGCGTAGGAATGATTATGACTTCGGCTTTCCTCATGATTTGATACGTAAGTATGATTTGCAGTGAGCAAAAATTTTCCAATAAATTTTTTTTATCTTATATGTATATTTCTTTTCGGAATAAAGACCTTTCTCATATTTCCTCTTTCATGCTCTTTCTCGTTTTCTCAAATTACCATTACTGGCCATTTGCTTTTTTTTGTAAGTTGAGAATCTATCATTTGCTTTTGGTCACTTTTAGTCTTTTTGCAAGGAGATTAACTCAGAAAGAGAAAAACACAGCTTTTCACTGTCTTCTAATTTAGCATTTATGCATATATTTAATATTATCAATTTGGTTAAATTTTTGTCAACTGTAGCAATTATTTTGTTTGATGATTATGTCAGTTTTTGTTTGATCGTCTAGTTGTAATGAAGGTCAACTTGTCACTAGTTATGATTCTGGTTTCTGTAGACTTCTTCATACACCTGCAGTTTCAAACTAAACAGAAACAGTTTTATGTTTTACCCATCATTGAGTTTTTGCAAATTCCTGGATGATTCATTGAAATGTGAATTTATGAACCTGTTCAGTTTGGTTGAACTCTTTTCTGATGCGTGACAAAAAAGAGATTGTTTTGGGGATGATCAACTTTTCTTCAAATGTCTAGTTGTTTTGGACTTTAACCCATAACAGTTGCTTATTAGAGAACTGAGGTAATCAGATAGTTGTAATGTGTATAGGCATTTTCTCTAATTATATGGATTTTTTGTACTCTTTTTAATATTCTTCAAATGACATATCTTCTTATGTTTTTGAAATAATGGCTCTTGTTGCAGCACTTGGTGCCAAGACAAACAGGTATCATAGACAGAAGTCCATAGCTGTTCTTGAAATGGAGAGCCAACATGCCAAGGCCGATCTACAACCCTTGCAAGGGAAGTGATCGACAGTGTTAACAATCATACCACTTTTGAAGAAGACATACAATGACGAGCTTGATTGTGTTTGTACAAATTTCTCAATCAAGATAAACAACGGCACCTTCTCCTCCTGAACTTGTTGGACTCATGGTTTAAGCTTTTTTGAACAATGTGTTCAGGCACGAGGTCCTCTAAAGCTAGTAGTCTGCACGAGACAATGCTACTGAAATTTTTTTTACTGACGAAAGAAATGGATAAGGCGCTGGCCATATCATACCAAGTTACCAACAGTTTGCAGGCTTTGATGCATATACTGATGTAAATTTATAGTTGAATGCATGGACTGCAACATACCCAGCATTGTTTCGACGAATCCTTGTCCAAATTTTTCCCCCACATTATACAGTTTCTCAATGTTTTTGGGCTTGTTATGAACTTTTTTTTTTTCCTGCAAAACTATTTGAAGAATATTGTTTGTTTTCTTCGCTATCATTTGGTATACTGCGCGACTGTTATTACGATTTGCAAGTTTACCACATTCGAGCTCATATGCAAGGTGCTGTTTCGTGGTTAATTTTCTTTCGCTGATGAAGCTAGTGCTAACCCTGGTTGCTGTGGCAATGCTCAAAGTGCAATGCAAACAGAAACAGAAGGAACCTGTACAAACTGACCAGCAATGCAAAACAATCATGCAGAGAGGTCGCAAACTTCAAACCAATCGACAGTATTCAAGGCCTAACCTCGAAACAGTATTCAAGGCCTAATCGACAGTGACACAAAGCCCTTCCCTCCATATGTAGTAGTAGTTTTCACTACTGACCTCAGAGATTACATCATGTATTTCATGTACAACTCCAAACAACCATGGCCGATGCGATTAGGCTTGGGCCTGTGGCCACCATCAACCCAATAAGCCATTAGAATTTATGTATGGAAATTGTCACACCTTTTCCTTTTCCTTTTCCGACGGATTATATTTAAAGTCTTTCATAGAACTCAGAGAAGACTACACCGCAAAGTCGAAAATTGTATGCCTCTCATGAAAAAACGATACAAATCCACAATGTTTTCGTGGTTCTGAACTGGCTACTCCCAGATATTGCTGGCGAGTTAAGTCTTCGAGTTGTTCAAATGGAGTGTGATACTCTTCCTAACTGTTTTGTGGTGGGTTTATACTTTAAAGATGTCGTTATATACTATTTTGATGTAGTCTTTTTTGGAGAATGATGAATATCATTTCGATAAAAAAAATTAATGAAGTTAGGCACATCTCAAAGAAAGAATTTTTCCCCACAGAGAGTCAGATTAATGTGGCCGGGAAGAATATTTGTTTGTGCACAAATATCTCTTTGTTTTAGGTGTAGAAACCCATCAGCCTTTTCTATATTCTAAACATTGTTTGTTTAAAGTGGTAGAATTTTTGCACTTCCGTGTGTAAAATTCAGATTAAATCCCCATCATAATCTACAGTATACAATAAGTGAACGTACAACAGATGAGTTCCCACTGTGTGATTACTTAGCCGAGCTGCCATGTTTAGTTCAATAATGTTAATTAGTTTGACAAAAGTGCAGAAGTCAGTGGGTAAGGCTAGGGGGGAGCAAATATTTCTATTTGTTTGAATCAGAAGAAAACCAGACTGAGTCGCTGCGAAACAATTCCATTAACAAATCCAATTTCCTTGCCTAACAAGCCACATGATCTCATCGCTTACAGCTCACCATCCCCTATCACGTTCCAAATTGCAGCGATATTTTACGATTTTTTCCAGCAGCAATGGGATATTTTAGAACAAATGGAATCTCCTCGATCATCATGGTTTCCCACATGACTTGTGATCACTAATTT
The DNA here is from genome assembly GCF_000184155.1 of Fragaria vesca subsp. vesca. Classification (NCBI taxonomy): domain Eukaryota; kingdom Viridiplantae; phylum Streptophyta; class Magnoliopsida; order Rosales; family Rosaceae; genus Fragaria; species Fragaria vesca. The sequence goes on along the minus strand of NC_020494.1, from coordinate 16,284,352 downwards.
GTCAAAAACCTTTTGATTCTTTGAATTAGATCCATGATTACGACTTGGATTAAACAATTAATCCCTCGCAGTTTGCTAATTAGGTCAAGATTAGTGACGAACTAATCTCACGTACGTACGTTCTCATGCATGAAGCAACCGTAGCACTTGTCTCTTTCAGACTTCCAGTCTCGATCTCTTTCTGGGAGTTCCTCTGCTTCTGCTTCTGCAGAAGATCATACGGATGTTCCTCTTCGGCTCTTCATGTCAGAAACCAGTTAACATTGTATTGCAGATCAAATTATTCCAATTTCATTGTGATTTACTGAGCTTGATTTGAACAAACCGCATGTAATTTTTCACCTTTCTGACTTTGTCAAATGATGAATCAGACCTAACATAGCCGAATTGATTGGGTGGTTCACAAGTGACGAGTACGATAACATCGAGCCTCTGACTTTGGACCTGCTAGGGCATGCAAAATGAGACGTGAAACCCTAGTTGACATTTAGCTTTAATACAAACAACAAACAAAGTGTACTGATCAGAAGACTATGACTGAAATGAGCCCACAGATTTATATAAGAGTACGTTAGGAAGTGATATTTCAACATCCAACCACTATTAATTCTGCATATATACCATCGATCAGCTAGTAGCCCTTTAATTTGATTTTTTGACTATGAATTTGGACTTTTGATTCATTAACATAAACAAACAAAAGTAAACGTACCCTGATGAAATATATAAGAAGAAAATTAAGCATGTAGTATTCGATGTTGTTTGAATTTACGTACACACTACTGTGTTACCAATATATAATTTGTAATGAATGAGAGAAAATTCAATCCGTTTTAATGGATTACGATTCAGAATCTGAAAACAAACCCCCCACAGATCAGCTACGTACGATTCTTGTTGGGGAATTTGAAAGACATGATAAACAAGTCGAGTTTGAGTTTAATCGAACAAATTACCAAGGGCTACTAGCTAGTCGATCACAGTGATCTTTCTGTTCATATACGTACTTCCAGTCCCTCTCTCATTTTATCGACGGGGACGTGATTAGGTTTGCTGCATTTTGTTCTTTGTTTTGATTCATTTACCTCGCTAACGAGTAATTGAACAATATATAGCAAATTCATATTGACGTAACATGAAGTTTATTAGTATATCTATCGAGATTGAGAACATAAATTGATGCTCCAGTAAAATACATAAAATTCATCAACGATCCATGCATAATTAAAGCAATTGCTAAATCTTTTATCTCTCCTCTCTTGCACACATGTCGTTTTACAATTTGTTAAAACATAAAAAATAGCAAATATTGATTGAACAACATTGTTAAATCGATACCGAAATTTCAAAATTATTGCTAAATATATCGATTCTTAAATCTCATTGCTGGATTTTATATATGTACCACGAGGTAATTAAGAAAACACTTATAATTAACAAGCATATATATAGCATAGAATACAAAACCCCTGGATTAGTGTAATATAATGCTACTCTTAGATTAAGTCTTTTACCTGCACATATATGAAACCAGTCACCACTTACAGCACCCCCAGTTATTGACCCCTCATGATGCTCATAAGCCTCCTCTCCTCTAATTCTTTTATAATCAAAAGCTGTTTAACTTGCATGTTGACTGTCAAAGCTACTATACATCGATAATTAATCATGCAATTACAAATTAAACCCATAATCCAATGCCAGTTGTCACCATGCACATAGCTAATAGCCTAATAGGAGTGATATATCAAAAAAAAAAAAAGTTGATTAGTCTTCCCTAATTAACGTACTCATACTTTATTAGTCTCCTCCACTTAGTCTATGCTTATTGCTAAGTTGCTAAACTAAGAAAAATGATTCGTTGACTTGGTTGACCTCGTGTTGTGTTATTCTTGCATGAAAGGAAATGATTATTTTTCACCAATATGACCTCACCCACATAATTTGCCGAGCCAGTGTGATTTTGTTAATTAATTTGGAATTAATTAGTAAAAATTCTTATTATTACAATTGAAAGCTAGCTGGTTGGCATGAGGGGGGATGACGTGGGGGATTTGAGTTGGATAGATAAAGGCTTATCTGCAACATATAAGCAAACAAGACCACACATCAATTCATTGCGGGACATTGCAAATTTGGTCCTCTTTGGAAATGCTAGCCAACTACAACACCCAAGTGGCACGTAATACGCGTGCCATGTCGGCAACATAACTTCATAGTTATTAGCATGAACAATTTGCCAAAAAAATCTATATTAGCATCTCCTTCCTTCAATCATAAGGTCCCACTAATTAGCATCATGTTAGATTTCATACTTGTGGTTCTAATTTTTTCAAAAATTAGTGCATTTTTCGAGATGCGTTATATGTCGTTAACAAAATAAAAACGGTTTATCTAGAATGTGTCTCGTTAGAACAGTCTGTGTCATTACTGTTTTTTCACGAAGTAATTAAAACGATTTGAAATAAATACACATTTAGAGTTCATGATTTAAGGTTTTGAATGTGATATTGGAAGATGAAAGATTTGGAGGAGTCAAAGTAAACCTTATGACATGAAACAAAGCAACATCAATATTAGCTGCACACCGAATAAGCTTTTGAAGAGGAAAACCAAGAGAGTACTAGACACTCAATTATTTCATTGATCAAGTCAAATTAACGAGACCCCGTATATATTGCCTAGATTCAAATTAGTGGGTCAAGCTCAACGCACACTTGATGTACACTCTGTCTAGAAGGGGCATATATTTTAAAACCCTAGTTGTTGTACTATTATAAAACCCTAGCTATCACAGTGACCCATTTGATCAAAATGTTAAATATAATGTGGATTTGATTAAATTGTTACATGTGGTTTTAAGCCAAGATAATGTGAACTACTATAACCATAGTGGAGCTAACTAGGGCAACAACAAATAACAGTGTTCCTTATCTAACTCAATGAGTAATATATGGAGCCCCTACCCTATTAAGCAATGAGAGGAGTTATGTGGCACACAGGGTACTGTAGGACCAATGGGAATTGGTTGGTCAACAAAAGCAACTTATAGACTTCTAGACTACTACCACTATCAGTAATTTACATCTAGTTGCTCAACTGGTAGTGATGGAGCTCATTATTGGTTTGGGAGCTTCCAAACAATACCTGTTGCTTTGCCCTAGTTGGTGTAGTATAATTTGGCCAAAGATAATTTGGAATTCCAATCCAAAACAGAGAGAAATGAACATGAAGAGAATCTTCCTTCTTTGATTTGAAACAACGATATCACACTCCAAATTCTAGACTTGGAGAGCTTACTTTGACCCGTTCATGCATTTTTCTTTCTCCTTTGATTAGTATTTTTTTTTTGAATTTTTGAGCTGGACTTGTGCGTTGATTTCACCCGTTGTTTGATTTTACGGATCATCATCAGTACTATTGCGACTGTGATACCAACCTCAATTATAGTCCTCCATTCCAAACGTTTGAAATGTAACCCCAAAAACAAGATTCGAAACTATATGTTCTAGAAGAAAGCATGCATACAAATGTAAATGTTTATTACTAGCTAGCATACAAGGTGTAATTCGTACTTTACGTGTTAGTCTGACATTACACATTTACATTCATGCCAATATGTAACGAAGAAGTTTACCCTATATATACATAATCACATATATAGGGTAAACTCGAGACACGATTGCAATTTGCTAAATCTTCATTAAAAAAGTTGATGATCGAGTAGTAATAACAAGTAGTAGAGAGTAGAGACTAGAGAGTTGAGTGGGTGATACGATCTCACGTGGTTTGACCTGGAATGATGGGTCATTGTCCACATATATTATCGCTAGCTAGCAACGGTCAAGGATTAATTCTTCATAATATTAGTTTGCCGTAGTTAACAATAATATTGAAGCTAATTTCTTTTTCTTTCGCGTGTGAATAGAAGAAGAAGAAGAAAGAAGAAGATCGAGGAAGAAGATGGGAGGCGGAACAAGTTGGTGGATAAGAAACAAACAAACAACAAAGTAATATGCAACAAATAATAACAGCGTGTTGTTGACGCATAACACTGTTTCTTTCTTTTTTCTCACAACTAGGGCAAATTGCCATATAAAAATAGACCTCCGGTGGTCCAGCTGATCGACATGAGCTGAGCTCCACCGTGTGTGTGGCAGCTTGCCGGTAGTGCGCGCATGGTCATTTTGCTTGTTAGGACTTTGCCTCTCTAGGTGTGATCGATGTGGTTTCTATATATATATGCCTGTAATATCGACTTAATTGTTTGTATGTTAAGTAATATCGTTTTTGTCGATCTTCGAACGCAGAATTACTTCACGTAAAGTTTAGCTTGATCTAGAAGAACCAACTTTCCGGTAGTTTCTTAGTTCATATCCTGCATGAAGATCTTACCGAATTTTAGCCCTCGAACCCTATTGATCTGAAGAGCGCAGCATAGTAATCAACAACATATTATTAACCATAATTCCAAGACATTATCGAATGCAATTTGCCATGCATCAAAACTTAGCCAAATATATAGACAAAAGGAAACTCTATATGTTACCCAAAAGAAAAAGAATACGAGGATTTGCACTTATCCCATTCATACTTTCGATTGGGATCGATGGGATATAACTTATCAACAAGTTCTTTAACTTCTTCTGTTAAAGATCGAAGTAGATCCAAATGATTTCTTGGATACTCAGATATTAAGATGGAGTCACTTTCTTTTGCACGCGAAGGTTGAGCGGATTCGATAGAACGGAATCAAACACCTAAACCTCTACTCATTAACATTATCACTTGAATTCAATAATCAATAACAATATCTTGAACCCTTAAATATCTTGTATTCCTAATTGATCTTTCCATACCCAAAGGAAAAGCTGATGACACAAATTCTTTTATCCAATTCCAACCTATATATCAAGACAAAAATCCAATCACGCTCCACAGTTTTCCTTTCCTATTTTTCTTCCCAAATATGATTAGATTATTGAGAAAATTTTAAGAAGAGTACATGACAAATGGTCTATTCCTAATTTTGGTGTTTTAAGTTTCAAAACAATTATAAAGGTACATGAATTTATAATCTCAATTAAAAATATGTACATGTCGTTATGTCTTCCGTTATTTTATGTGTTTTCCGTTAAAATTTAAGAGACAAATCCGTCACTCTCTAATTTAGCAGTAATATATTATTAAAATTAATAATTAGTAAGGAGAGAGAAATAAAAAATATCCAATTTTCATTTCTGAACTAGAATAAATTTTTTTGAGGAGCAGCAAACTCATTTTTTAGCACAGAAGATCTAATTCTCATTGCTGAACTAGTAACAAAACAACAATTTCTAGAAGACCAAAATTAAAACAGAAAATGGAATAAAGTGATTTACTTGCAGACAACAAAGTCATTAAGATTATGGTCTGAGTTAAAAAAATAAAAAAATATATAGATAAATAGAAAAATTGTAAAACAAATATGAAGAAAAAATATAATGGAGAAAACCTGAAATTACCATTTGAAAATTAAAAAATTACATAGAGTTAACGGCGTTACTGACTTCATGTACTAAAAATGTGTCGTGATTCTAATGTTATATACCTTTATGATTGTTTTGAAACTTGAAACACCAAAATTAGGAGTTGACCATTTGTCATGTACTGTTCTTAAAATTTTCCCTAGATTATTTGTATCTTTTCTTTTTAGGACAAATACACATAATCAGATTCATCATGTTATATTTACTATTAGAAAGCCAGGCATGGCTTTGGTTTGGTGTTTTTGGTGAAGTTTTTTTTTCAATTGCTTAAAAAACTAAGGTAGCAAAAAGATCTTAAATAAATAAAAATAAAAATATTATGGGCTTAACCATAAAACACCATTGAAATTCAAATAAGAAAAAAAATGTCGTGGTAGTTGTAACACCCTGACCCAGGTGTTAAAAGAATAAGCGAATATAATCAATAAGGAAATCCTAATTTGAAAATGAGATAGAATTTCATAATCAAACAAAATGACAAACATTTTTGTCGTTTGGAACCTAAATTTTTATTTATTAATTTGCGGCTGCACCCAAAACTTGTTCGGGCTGCCTACGTACCCTTTTAAAGGGATCAAGCCACTCGTAGTTCAACATTTTATACTAACTCTCCACCTTCAATAACAACTTTATCGAATCTGGAATTTATGTGGATGTAAGTCCTCAAATTGATAAGGACACCCAAGTTCTCAAATCCCACACTTCCTCTCACTTTCTCCGATAGTTTCCTAATTACATACCATGCTCGCTCATATTAAATTCATCGTCACATTCCAATTCACTTTTAGGCTTGCTCATATCAATACTTCAATTACTAACCTATCTCTGATTTTTACTATTGGACACCCAAAACCACTACTCATCAACTTTCCTAACATTATACGAAATCCAACAACTGTCTAACAGTAATATACAAGCAACTTCAGGCTCTGATCCTGATCTATACATCAATGATTTAATTAGCATCTTCCCTTTATAT
>NC_020494.1:16249816-16276674 GCF_000184155.1 Fragaria vesca subsp. vesca | reverse complement strand
GAACAACAAGGTAGCTAGTCTGATCCATCTTCCTTACTGCCATTCCTTCATCACTTCACCAAAATATCAACCCACACACCAATCTCAATAATCTCAGCCTCAAATTCAATTACAACCAACCAGGAAATTATATTCCAAAACTTCTATCAATATCAACATACATAATTTGAAACCCAAAAGCATCATCGCCGCTGCCATGCACAGCAGCGCGCACGGCAGTCCTCCACTGCCAAAACCTCACTTTCTCCAAAACTCAACCAAATACAATTCCAAGCATATAAACAGGTAGAGCTCGACGAGTAGATGAAGATTGATACCTGAGCCAAACCTAAAGCTCGCCGGAATCCGTCGAAATCTCACCGGAAAAATCCCAAAACTGCTCCTCTTCGATTCTCCCTCCTCCGAGCTTCTCTTCGAAAACCAGGAACATGGAAAGGTTCCTGAGATCGAGATGAAGCTATCCATACCAGTGAGAGGCGTCGACGCTGCCGGAATCGAAGACTCGCCGGCAAACACAGCCTCTCCTTCTCCACTTCGAATCTCTCACTCCAGACTTCTTATTTGAAAATCAAGGGCATGGACATGACCACGAGAACGAGAGGAAGCTGTCGCTACCATTCTTTCTGCTCGTCGTCGCCGGAAAACGGAGAACCAGTCGGGTTGACCCGCTGACTCTGTTCGGGTCGGGGATGACCCGGTCTGGGTCTGAACTGGATTTTTTTCCCCTCCTTTCCCGAACCTTCCTTTCCTCCTTTTAATCTGTTGCTTAGGTCGGTTTAACCGACCCCTCTAGAACCTCCCTCTTTCTCTTTTATATATATATATCATTTACCGAGATAGTAGCTTCCCGTTTTTAGACCATAACTTTCTCATACAAACTCCGATTTAAGCGTGCCACGTGTCCACGATCTCGTATTAACGTCCTCTACGACTTCCATGCAGGAAGTTTTCCCAAATTATCGACTTAACGAAAAGTCAACTTTTTGGGTCTTTTACGGTAAAACGGTTACAAGAAACAATAATTGAAAATTTCCTGGAAACTTTATAATTCAAAGAACCTAGCTCGTCGCTCCAGAAAATAATCCGGGCATACCGGTGAGCTCGTATAAACATGTACCACGACTTCGGAGTTTTAAATCTACTATTTACCGTTTTTAGAAAAACTCAAAAACAAACTCAAGTAATCACTATTTAAATCCTGAGTGCGAATAAAGAAAAGTCCGCGGTAACTCATAACCCCGAACAGTAACCTTTTAGGTACGGGGTATTACAGTAGTTCATTCTACTTTTAGTGAAGCAATTTATCTACAAAAAATAAGATTAGCATAGTCATCCCACTTTTGATTTGAATGAGTAGTTTAAGTGAAACTTCTTTCATTTTCTAAAATTTCAAAGCTACTTGAAAATCAAAATTTAAGTTAACCTTGTATAGTTTGTAGGCGTTTGAACTATACAAAAATCATCTTGTGAAATATAGGCAATATATATATATACATATATGTGAGTGTGTGTGTAATATATATATATATATATATATATATTCTTTAGCTTATCTTCGTTATTATCTAATCTATATTTTGGGAACAAATGATTACATTAATATGCATGTATATATCTTCCCTTAAATTTAACTAATTCTTTACAAGCATAGCATCTATATCAAATATTATTCCCCCCACATATTTGTATTTCGTCATCACAAACGTTAAACTTTCCTTTCGGGATTTGACATGGAACTTGTTGCAAGTGCGTTGGCGGGCGGTGACGTGTCGTTAGAGGCTGATAAAAACCCTAGATATATAGCTTAATTAGTTAGAGGCTGATAAACTGCCAGCATTATAAATAATCGGATTAGATAATCACATAGGATTTGATTAGCAACAGATAAACACTTTGCTTTTGCGTGCTTTTAATATTACTATGCAGAGTATTAGCCACTAACCCGATTTGGATTAGTGACAATGAGAAATAATCTTCGTCGTCACCACCGCCCACTATATATAGTAAACTTCAATTTATCAAAGCCTAAACGAGATTATTTGAGATAAGGGTGTGACACATAGTTGACAAGAAAGTGTTTATTCTTATAATCCGTCTCTGATTTGTTTAATAATTAAGTCGACGGTAAAAAATGTAAAGCACCTGAACAATGTCCTCATTGGTATATGTATGATTCATCTGTTAATTTTAAACTAAGGTGAAAATGATAGCTCAAGTTTATGCTAGCCACCTAAGAGATAATAGTTGGATAAACCATGGTTATTTAAAAAATGGGGAAGAACCAATGAGAGACTGGAAACCTAAAACCCACTTCAAAGAATTTGTTAAATCAAGATTTTGATGATGATTAAAGTGAGAATTATTATACCTTTGTGTCATCAAATTAGGTTTCTGGGGATAGATTTAGACCAGTGAGAAGAGAGGTTGGTGGGGATGGAGCAAGTGATTCCAAAATGATAATATTATTAACAACGAGCTGGATGATGTAATTAAGAGAAAAGATCAAATAAGGTATACTATTACATAAAGTTGAAGATATGTGATGCACGTTTGTTACTATTCTTTTGGGGGTTTTTTGATTTATAATGCGCTTTTATCGCTGGATTTGATAGATCATGACGTATATGCACAATACGAATGTGGCAATCCGATAAATGAGTATGACCTAATATAGTAATATGCATGCCCTAATGGTTACGGCATATTTTGTTATTGGCTAATATATAACCAACATATAACATCTACATTGATCTGAAATTTGTATCACTATTTACCTTGTTCCAATAATTTGACTATACACAATCAATGTAACTTTCAAATCAAATATAATTTGCGGGACATGTTAATTCAGTGCATTGTTTTCTTACAATAAAATGAATTGTGTAACAAAGTCTATTTTTCTTAGTTATCGTTAGTTCGCTACTGTTGGTGTAACCGGTAGCTAACACACTATATGCAATCCCTTCTAATTGAGATAGCTCCAACATGGGGTTTATACGCCTTTTATTGTTGTTGGATGGAAGAGCTTCCAAATCACACTACGTACCGGCCATTACAAGTATGTGATCTCATTGATGTTGTGTCATTACTTAGAAAAACAAATTAGATTTTTAGATATTCGTGATTCGAAATCATTCATGTTCCAAAAACTCAATACATAAGTTACAATAATCGTAAAACTTAAAAACGAGGAGCAGGGCAAAACTCAAACCCAAACACGTTACTTGTTTATATAACTAAACAACAAAATTGATGAAAACCAGCAATCAACAATCATTTAAGCAGATCATTTTTGTTTCTTATTTCTACTGCATATCCATCTCTAGTACAAGCATATCTCTATTATAAGGGGATGCACCAAATAATTGAGTCCATCCACCATATGGCATACCCTATCATTTCCTTAAGCTCCCACATGCAAGGAGTGGCCTCGACACAAAGATGGAACAGTGTTTCCGTATACGCTATACAAAATACCGTACGTACGTTCCCTTTTTCTCCCAAAAAAATTAAAATACAGAAAAAACCCAAACCCTAAAAATTATTAATTAATCCTTAATCCACGTAATATCTCCAAAACCACTAACTGTCATCACCGCTCCGCTCCGCGGTTTTTATCTACTCCCATCCCACGTGGTCCCGCCAAACAGACCGTGGACTCCTCCGTACATAAAAACCCACCCAAATTAATAAAAACAATATCAGCCTTAAACATCCTAATTATTAGAGGACTAGTTCACCGCCGTCGGATCGGCTTCTTCTGATCCGCAATATTGATCCGACGGTCGACGTGGTAGTACTGTGTGCATGAACTTGTAATAGAACAAGGTAAGGGCTACGGTGCCCACTTGGAGGGAGAAATGTCAATGTTGGTTGCAAATAATGGACCTCCTTTTTTTTCAATTTTTTTTTATATTTTTGATTTTAATTTGGAAGATACTAAGTAAGGTTGAACCTGGCCAATAAGACAAACAAGGAAAGCTGGGAAGAACGAATGAGGTGAAGCCAGGTAAGTGGAAATGGGGGGAATTTCTTGTTGGATGAGCTTAATTTGTACATCAAACTTGGAAGTTCCAATGCCTATCCAATGACCTCCATATCCATCTCCATCCTCTCCTTGCTCCTCCATTTAACTTTTAGCCCCCACAACCCATCCTAGTGGAACTAACCCCTTCCTCAGGTCTGTGTCTCATTTCCTCAATGTTTATCTACTTCCTAATTGGTCTACTAGAGCATACACCAATCATCGACTCAATCCCGACCCAAAACATCGTCCTTTGTTTCTTTTGTTATGAACTTATGATGGTAGGTTACACCGACGCGTTCTAAAACTAACTGGGTATTTCACCGAATTATGACACTAAAAACGCTAAGAACATGTGTCGGTTACCTTTCAGGTTTCAACAAAAAACAACGTACAGATCGTAAAAGTATTATTGGAAACGAGATGTGCAACGTAACCTTCTAAATTACCTGTGTTTGTTGACCTTTTTTGTAAATTGTTACATATATAAACACACAATATCTGTAACGCTAAAAAATATTCATTTCCAAAGAATTAGCTAATTTAACCGACTTTAGTTTTTGTTTTTCCTAACAAATGCAACACCTAGACATTTCCAAGAGGTCATATATCTTAGTACCGCTTAATTGTGGAGTTCTGTTAAAATCCGATATATTATTGCTGGTATGATCGCATTCGATAGAGGTTACATATCTTAGTACCGCTTAACTGTGGAATTCTGTTGAAATCCGATATATTATTGCTAGTATGATCGCATCCGATAGACGTTATATATCTTAATACCAGTTAACTTTAAAGTTCTATTGAAATCCGTTGTATCATTGCTGGTATGATTGTATCCGATAGATCTCGGTTTCATAACACTGTTAGTGAGGTATCATGAGAATCAAAATATGAACAAAGGAGAAGGAGGCCATGCTGGAAGGGAGGGACAAGTCAGCACTGGATGGAGCAGTAAAGTCTCAGGGGGGATGAACTCGGCTAAAACACGGTCCATCCTCATGTGAACCCCATCGCAACTTGTTCCGGGACCCACCCCACCATACACAGCCCACAACCCACACATACTATGAGCCTCCAATTACCCCTGCGCTACTTCATTTTACCTTTTCATCAATTTCTCATTCGCCATTGTTCACAGGAACCCATGAACCTTCCTACCTCCTCCCCTCCCTCACCATGCCCCCCTGGGGTTGACCCACCACACCCACATCCCCATATCTCCCACCCTTATTATTATAATAATTTAAATATTAATTATTATTATTACTATTTTTAATATTAAACCCCCCAAAACAAAAGCCAAATGAAAAATCATGGACCAAGGCCACCACCCCTCCTATATATACTCACTTCAAATCCCATTTCATCATAACAGAAAACAGCACTCTTTCTCTCTCTCTTGCCCACATCAATAGTCAAAAGCAACTCCTTCTTATCCTCCTCATCTTCTTCTTCTTCTTCAGATATTGAAATCCACAGCTCTGAATCAACCATGGACATAACTAGCAGCACAACAGATGAGAGCACTACCAGTGAGCTCTCAATGTCAATCTCACCTCCCCCGAGACCAAACACCCAACACAACCACAACAAGCTCTCCTCGCCGCCGCAGAGCCTTTGCCGCGTCGGCAGCGGAGCTAGCAGCGTCATTCTCGACTCCGAGAACGGCATCGAGGCCGAGTCCCGCAAGCTCCCCTCCTCCAAGTACAAAGGAGTCGTCCCCCAGCCCAACGGCCGCTGGGGCGCTCAGATTTACGAGAAGCACCAGCGCGTCTGGCTCGGCACCTTCAACGAGGAGGACGAGGCAGCACGCGCCTACGACGTCGCGGCGCAACGCTTCCGCGGCCGTGACGCCGTGACTAACTTCAAGCCCTTAACAGAGTCTTCAACAACCACCACAACCGACAACGACGACGACGAAATCGAAGCCGCCTTCCTCAACTCCCACTCCAAATCCGAAATCGTCGACATGTTACGAAAGCACACTTACAATGACGAGCTGGAGCAGAGCAAGCGCAGCTACGGCTTCGACTCCAACGGCAAGCGGCGGGCCCGGGGCGAGGGCGGCCCATTAACGGGTGCTTTCGGCCCGGACCGCGCCGCGAAAGCGCGTGAGCAGCTTTTCGAGAAAGCTGTCACGCCCAGCGATGTCGGGAAGCTGAACCGGCTGGTCATACCAAAGCAACACGCGGAGAAGCACTTTCCGTTGCAAAGCGGAAGCACGTGCAAAGGCGTGTTGCTCAACTTCGAGGACGTCGGCGGCAAAGTGTGGCGGTTCCGGTACTCGTACTGGAACAGCAGCCAGAGCTACGTGTTGACCAAAGGGTGGAGCCGGTTCGTGAAGGAGAAGAATCTCAAGGCCGGCGACATTGTGAGCTTCCAGAGGTCGACCGGGCCGGACAGGCAGCTTTATATAGATTGGAAGACAAGGACCAGCACTGGGCCGAACCCGGTTCAGGCTGGGCCGGTTCAGATGGTCCGGCTGTTTGGGGTGAACATTTTCAAAGTACCTGGGAGCGGCGGCGCGGCTGGTACTACTGTGGAGGCTCCTATTGGGTGCAATGTTGTGGGGAAGAGAATGAGGGAGTTTGAGTTGTTGGAGTTAGAGTTTAGCAAGAAGCAAAGGATAATTGGAGCTTTGTAACATTTTTTTTTTCTGTAATCTTTCTTAGGAGTTTGTGAAGGGGGAAGGAGGAGGAGGAGGAAGGAAAAATGGAGGGAGGTGTAGTTGCAAGTTAAGGTGAATTTGTAAATTACATGACCAAAAAAACCAAAAAAAGAAGCTGATGAAGAAAGCAAAAGCTTTTGTTTGAAAATTTCTCCAAAGGAGGATTTTAACTGTCAATTTGATCTTGTTCAAGCTATTATTCATGGCTTTTTTCCTAGTTTGTTCTTTCTGTTATGCCTTTCCCAAACAATATAGATCTCTTTCTCTTTGTTCACTAACTGATCGATGTATGTTGGAGAAGGGAATGTATGGAAAGAACCTTTTGCTCCTACTGGAAAAGTTAGGCCTGTATAATTCACGCTTCATTTTCGGCCGATAGTAATGAGTTTTGGATTATCGTCATACGATATTATTCGAGCTAATCGATCATTGTGATTAGTTTCGGAATCGACAAACAAGAGTGTTACTTCAAGAGTGTTCTTCTTGTGTTTTCGGTTTCATAAAATATCATGACTAAGATTGAAGTTCAGGACACCAAGTACACAACATACAGATAGTTAGCTAAGCAAATTGATGGAAGTAGATCTGAAGTTTTGATATTTTCTGAACAGATCTGGTGGACTCGTTACATTGGCTGAAGGGTACGAATCGAAGACAGTATATATGGAAAGCAACAATCTCCATGTATATAATTAAGAATCCAATTGCATAATGATCTGAAAAAGATCATTGTGGTGGGGTTGATATTAATATGGAGCTGAATACGAAAGAAGTCTAACATGAAAAGATCACATAATATCAATTATGAACTTGTGTGTGGTGTGTCTCAACACAAACAGCAACTTAAATTTCATATTAACCAAAACGCATGTGTTCATGCCCAGAAAACCAAACAGATACATGTACCGGATCTTCCACCAGATAATGTGACAGCAAAAACCATGCTTATGTTATAAGATTATACTAATTTACGAACCCGACGCGACGATAATTAACAAACTAATCGAGGATTAAGTCATCAGGTTATAGTAATTAATTATCTGCATGCTAGCTCGATAATATTGGTCATGTTGGCAAATAAGAAAGGATCAAAATAGGACAGTAGTACCTGTGAGGATTATTAAACGTACGAAATTAGTATATCACATGCATAGCTTCAAAAATTCTAACTATGAATAGTCAAAATATTCCCAGTGGATATATATATATATAGTACCTCGATGGGGATTGAGTACTGGAATTTCTATATATATCATTGTCTCAGGCTTAAAAACCACACAAGATGATTGACTTTTCGGAATTAGTATTGGACGAGTTCAATGCAGAAGACTATCGTACTTGTACAGAGAAAGCAAATATATATTGAGGAATAATTAGAATTTGTAATTAGTTAAGCAATATATTAGTTAATTACATGTTGGCTTAGGTTAATTATTTGCATGGTTCCTCGTAACTTCTTCAGAGTCATTGCTGCAGATATTTCTGATTAATTATCGATCTGATGGATTATACAATGCTACACCAGTAGTGTCACGGTTGCTCATAATCGAAATACTTAATTATTAGTTCAATTGGTGTGCTACTAATTTGAGATTAATATGTATTTGAATCGATCATACATTCAAATAGGGTGGACTAGGTGGTTAATCACGGCTAGGTTTGGATCGAAATTGTACGAGAATAGCAAGAAAAACATCATAAAAAACTAAGATTTTGAAATTGTTGTAACATATAATCCCTGACAGATTCAAAGATTTATTTCTTCAAGATCATTGATACATGACTCTCAATCATGTATACAGTGACATAAGCCTTCTTTTCCTTTCAAATCCTTGTTTTACGAGCAAAAGATCATAATCTTGCATAACGTTCTTCTATGTAATTTCGAAAGATCATATCAGTGGGATTTAGGTTAGGCTGATGATGATGGACTTGGTCTACTGGCAGAGGGAGCCCGCTGCTAGCTGGAGACGGAGCTAGAATCCTTGGAGGATGAGCCTCTCCAGTCTCCAACATGGTATACATGTCAATCATGAAAGCTAGCTTCGCTAGGTTTCCCTAATATGGTCGATGATTTTGTCTCGTCAGTCTCTGCAGAAAGCTAGCTAGCTGTATCGAAGTATCAATGAAACGCTCAAACACAGTGCTACTGCCCAGTTGTGAGATGTGTACCACTCACATGCTGAAACGTCTCAGAGTCTCAGACTTTCAGCTTTCATATTCATACGGGTAATTTGAGTTTCGTGATGAACTACTTTTCATCTTGTTTCGCTCGCCGACTCGAATCATATGAAGCTAGGCAATTCAAAGGCTTATAGCAGCAGGTAGCAGAGGAATCTTGGAGACTTTAAAAGCTAAAGCTGCTCCGATGTCCAGTACTTGCTACCGGTTAAAACGTCGACGTAATGTCAAGGCATCTGTGTTGCAGGTTTTGACTGAGCGTGCTAGCTAGCTAGGTGTCGGTCTTGGATAATCAAAACGAACACAGATATAGATTTTCCAAGTTTAACAATTGGTTCCAAGTCTCGACTAATTAATCTCTACGTTTATTGGTTAATTGCTTCTTAATTTCCTCCTTTGAATTTGTCGTTGTCAAGACTTGCTCAAAGTCTCATCCTTGTGTTTGCAAGATACTATATATGATTATAACCTTCCGTACATCCAAATTAATCTAGATTATCTACGTAGACATCCACTAATGCAGTAGTAATCGGTCATTAACTATATGTCTTGCAAACTCAGATTAACTTGAAGAAAGCTAATAATTAACAGACATTATCTTAACTTTTGAATTTGCCTCTTACACTTAATTTTGACTCGATCTACACAAAAGTAGCTTTCATTTGCTCTTGAATCACGCATATTCTTAATATAAAGTTTGACACGACCGATGGTGTGGTTTATATGAACGCTCGACTTACAATCCGAAAAAAAAGTATTTTATATTTTATTTTAGTTAGAAGAAGAATTTGATTTACTCATGTTATAAATTGAACAACTTTGAGGTGTTAACTAACAACTTTGAGGTCATGGGTTCAAATCTCATTAACATATGTAGGGTGTGTGAGTTATTTAATAAAAAATTAAAAAAAAAAATTGAACAAGAAGGCTTTGATAACTTGAAAAACAAAGGCGAAGATTTTATCTCAACAAAGGACCCAAATAATAACCCGTTAACGATGTTCCCGATCACTCTAATCATCAAATCTCCGATTTAACTATGTTTTTCTCTTTTATTAATAACACGAGCCTGAAGTTGAGTCCTCTAGTTTTATTAGGCCATTGTCTTCTTTAAGCTCTCACTAGGAATTCCCTGCATTTCTTTTAGCCTTTATGCACCAAAGTGGTCGAGAAAATTAGAAAAGAGGGACTTGTGAGCCTCCTTCCTCAAATTGGGCCTCCTTTTACTATGCTGGGCCAACGAAGCCCAGAATATTCTAAAGCCCACATCTCTCACCAGAAAAGCAATCCAAACACGCACACAATGACTCCATCAAATTCTAATTCCATTATCCTCACTCCCTCCTCTACACTCTCGCCGTAGAGAGACAATGGCCGCCGTCGCCGGTCTGCAACTCTCCGCTCCGGTCCACGGCCACGCCTCCGTAAGCTCCGCCAGCTCAGCTCTCTTCAAGGCGTTCCCGCTCACATTTCCGTTCTCCTCTCCCTCCGGTTCGTCTCTCTTCCCTTTCACACTGTTCACTTTCATCTCCTCGGTTCTGGTTCTTAATCGTCGTTTATGTGTTATCTATGTCCAGGAAGAGCGTCGTTTTCTCGGAAACAACTCGTCGTTTTTGCTCGCAAGCTTTCCGGCTTGGAAGAGGCCATGAGAATCAAAAGGTACTCTCTCCCTTGCTATTTTGTTCTAAATTTTTGATTAACTCTAGAGTAATTCAAAGTAGATTAGTAACATTTTATTCGGTGTTTGCGAAATTTCGAATAGCTTAGTAGCATGTAACAGTCATGGAGTAGCAATTTGATACTTGTTTAGTGTTATAAATTCTACACTAAAGTTGAAATATACATGAATCAAGCCATGATATGAAGCGTTTGGTTTGAGTTCGCTTGTTAATGTTGATGATTGATGCTAAGAACGTCATTTAGTGATCTTAGTTGGCCTTGTTGGTTGGTTGTTTGATCCTGTGTAGAATGCGCGAGAGTAAGGTTATGACAAAGGGTAAGAGAAGGGTGCCATTGAAGCGTGGGAGGGTGTCTCCGACGCTTCCTGTTCCAGATGACATTCCAAGGCCTCCTTATGCAGCTACATCTATACTGCCAGAAATTGCCAGTGAGTATCAGTTTCCTGGTTTGGAAGGTATTGCCGCCATGAGAGCTGCATGTGAACTTGCTGCTCGCGTCTTAGACAACGCGGGAAAGTTAGTTAGGGTGAGTTTGTGAACTAATACTGGTTGATATTTATATTGATTTCTTTTGGTAGTCTCACTATGCTGGGTGTAAAGCCTGCTGACCTCAACTCACTATCAAAGTCCAGAACCTTGCATGTGTATGCTTATTGTGTGTGTGGTTGACTTATTTTAGTTATTAGTTATCCATAAAACTCGATGAACTTTAGAATTATTTCATCTTGATTAGGTCAGACAGTTTCTGGCTTACAGTTCAGCATCGGGCTATTAGAGTACATAGACATGCCAAATGCCATGATTCTCAGAATTGCTTAATTTTCAAGCAACATGTAAATGTTCACGATACGTTTGGATGTTAACTTGTCTGGAAAGTTGATGTTGATCTTCTAACGTGATCCTTTTTCATTCATCTTGGACTAGTTGAATAGATCCCTAAAGTTGGCACTTCTTTCTTTCTTGATCATCTTCCTGTATCATAGCTTTCAAAATTGATTCAATCTTGGCATTCTATTGACATGTCTTCTTATTCTTTCAGCCTTCGGTAACCACTAATGAAATTGACAAAGCAGTGCACCAGATGATTATTGATGCTGGTGCTTATCCCTCACCTCTTGGCTATGGAGGATTTCCAAAGAGTGTATGCACATCTGTTAATGAGTGCATGTGCCATGGAATACCTGATTCTCGTCAGTTACAGGTTCACAGTACTCAACCCATTCCTCACTAACTTTTGTTTTTTCCTGGTGAATTACGCACTGATGTTTTTCTTCTTTGGCAGGATGGAGACATCATAAACATAGATGTTACTGTCTACCTAAATGTATGTTCTCTAATTAATGATTTGTATGATTTTCATCTTAGCTTATTCCTTGCTTAACCTAATGAATCTGGTCTAAACTATGATTCTATCAGTAATCTGTTCAAGTGTGCAAAATTACTGATTTTACATAAAGAGTTATAGGTGTTACTGTGTTTATAGAAAGTGTGTTCTATAGTAGCTTTCTGTAGTGTATTGGGCGAAGTCATGCAAATGAGTGAAACTTAAGACTTAAAAGGTGATTGATACTTAAAACCTCACTTCCATTATTGATGATGAATAGCATAATTCAATCGGTGGTATTTCACTGCATTGGCTGCTTGTATCTGTTTGTTATTAGATAATGAATGTACGAAGTATCGTATTGTTTTTATCATCCTTATCAAAAGTGGGAGCTTAATTTTCCTTATACTCTGTTACACCTTCTGTGACAGGGATACCATGGAGACACCTCAAAGACATTTCTTTGTGGGGAGGTCAGTGATAGTATGCAACGCCTAGTGAAGGTAAGCTTTTCAGCTTGGTAGCATACTTGCATTACAGTTCCTATCAGAATTCCGCTGAACATGTATAAAGTTGATTCTTACCATTCATGTCCGTTGAATATCATGTTGATATATGCTTGTCTGATTTTGACGGAGATTGTATTTTTCCTGCATGTAGAATCTATGCATCGCCCATTCATATATTGTCATTTTGTTTCTTTTGGTGATAGGTAACGGAAGAGTGCTTGGAAAGAGGCATAGCAGTTTGCAAGGATGGTGCTAGCTTCAAGAAGATTGGAAAGAGAATTAGGTATTATTTCACCTTTTCATGATATGTTGGATTAAACAGGTCTTGGATTTCTTTTAGATTATTAAGTTGAATCCTAAAAAAAAGCACCAAACTGAAAACACCATTCACAATGTCAGCTTTTGGATCTAGATGTGTGTCATAAGTGTGATGCATGCCCTGGTATATGTTAGTGTTTTAGATTTGAACTACAAATTAACAGTTTCTGTGTGCGCTTTATATACTATTAGCTACCACATAGATTGTTAGTGTTGCTTGACTACAATGATTGTCTTCATCTGCCTCTATTTCTCTATGCCATTTTCTTGGCTTTTATAGTTGTAAGAAAAAGTAGCTTCTCTGAAAAAGCTATTATCGTGGATGCTGGATACTTTGAAGTGATGATTGATAGAGTAAACATGTGAATTGCATATGGTGAATGCTTATTTCACATGGGAGCTGATTTCATAAGTTCCTCTGTTACTCTTAACATTGTATTTCGTTTTCAGTGAACATGCTGAAAAATTTGGTTATGGCGTGGTAGAGCGTTTTGTTGGGCATGGTGTGGGTACCGTATTTCATTCTGAACCATTGATATTACATCACCGTAAGTGACTCGGTTGTTCCAACTTCTCGCATAATCTTTTACTAGTTCTTCAGTTGTTATATAAGGAGCAGTGAACTCCTTATATATGTTTACTATACCAAGACAGTATAAGACATTTTAATCCCATTACACTGATAGGTAGGATTTGTGCTCTTAACACAGCTTCTTTAGAATAATCAATGCACCACCAGCCTTAAAGGTTTAAGATATTTACATTTCACATATGATGTGATGACTGGGTGCCAGATATATGTAAATATAAACAAATGATTGATGTGGAAATGTGGACTGGAAAATTCTCTCATCCCCTTTATGTCCTTTTTTATTTTTTCTTTGGATTAACAACTCTCAGAGTAATCCTTTGTATCTAACTCCTGTTTTTACAGGTAATGACCAGTCTGGTAGCATGGTTGAGGGTCAAACTTTTACTATCGGTGAGTACAGTCTCATCATATAAAACAAAGGATTTACTGAAGGCAACACGTTAAACTAGTTTGATGGCTACATGATAGAATTTAAATTATCGCAACCATAAATATTATATCCAGCAGCACAAAAGTTATGGAGTGAGCAGTAGAAGTTTGGTTTACAAATCCTTATCTCATTAATGTCTCACTCTTTCCTTACTGCAGAACCCATTCTTACTATGGGAAGCATCGAGTGCGTAACATGGCCAGACAACTGGACAACTCTAACCGCCGATGGTAGCCCTGCAGCGCAGTTTGAGCATACCATTCTGATTACTAGAACTGGCGCTGAAATTTTAACGACATGTTGATATGGTATAGGTATTGTCCCGTTTCTTTAATATACGTCATAATCAGAAGTCCTGCATATATGGTAGAATAAGAAATGTGATTCCAACTTTCCATTCATCTATTCTTGTTTCTATTAGATTCATGTACTAATTTATCAGAACTTGAAAAGTCTCCTCAAGATTAGAATATATTCCCCATTCAATACCCAACATGCTTTTGTCATCAAAGCGGCCAGTGTTTTATATTGAGACATCAGAAGATTTGACCCAACTTTCTCAGTAATTCCAATTTGATTTGGTACATGCCCTTTTCAATTTCATGCAGGTCTTTTGGCCGGTTAGTAAAACACCAGCAACATTGTGGATATTGAAATGCAGCCCCAAATTCCATTGCTCACCGTCCAAGTTTCCACACGTGCTTCTTCCGGTCAGATCTTCGGTGTATATATAATTACAGCGCCGGTGAATTTTCCCACCTGAATCAGGCACCCCAGTCAAACCTTCGAAACATTCAAGCCCGATTGCCTATTTTGTTGTTTGCTATGGCATTATGTGGTGGTGTAGCTGAGAATGCTGGACATTTAGATTGGTCAATATAATTCTTAAAAAGAACATAGACATTTCAGAGACTTTGGAAAGTAGCTCTAGTGAGATTGGGAAAGTCGCAACATAGCTCATTTTTCTTTGGAAAAGACCTAGAAAAATCCACGTGGGAAACACTATACTACCGACCACGTCCCCCCTTTTCTTTCAATTTTTCATTTTAGACTACCACGTGTTCGGTGTTCAACACCATTATTCTAAGAATCATCCTTATTATATAACCCCCACTTCCCCATTCAATATATCCATCATCTTCAACCTCTTGAATTTCCAGATCAAAATCTTAGAAACTCCCTTATACTCCTGTTCTGTTCCCTTCAATGGCGTCTGCAAGCTCTCTCAAAGCCATTTCTTCTCTGTATCTCACCAATCCAATCAAGTCTGCTTCACCTTCTCAAACCCAAAGATTGTTGGGTTTCAATCTAACACACTCCTTCCCTGCCATCAAGTCCACACCAATCCACCAAGCCTCTTCAAACTCGAAGAGCTTCAACACCGCAGCTTTCTTCGGCCAGAAGCAGAAGACAGCAGAGCCCTCTACAAGACCCAGTAAGTACTTCTCTCGTTAAACCCCTTTTGATCATATCCAATTTATACTGTTCTTTCTGTTAAACTTACATGTTGGTTTCATTGTTCTTCAGCTAAAGTTCAAGAGCTAAATGTGTACGAGATCAATGAGCGAGACAGAGGCAGCCCTGCTTACTTGAGATTGAGCAAGAAGGAGGTCAACTCACTCGGAGACCTAGTCCCATTCAGCAACAAGATCTACTCCGGTGACTTGGAAAAGAGGCTCGGGATCACTTCAGGGCTATGTGTGCTGATCCAAAACGTGCCGGAGAAGAAAGGTGACCGGTATGAGGCAATCTACAGCTTCTACTTCGGGGACTATGGTCACATTTCAGTTCAAGGAGCCTATTTGACATATGAAGACACCTACTTGGCTGTTACTGGTGGATCTGGGATCTTTGAGGGTGTGTACGGGCAGGTGAAGCTGAAGCAGATTGTGTTCCCCTTCAAGCTGTTTTACACGTTTTATTTGAAGGGTATTGCTGATTTGCCTGCTGAGCTTACCGGGAAGCCGGTAGCTCCGTCACCTAGCGTTGAGCCGTCTCCGGCAGCCAAGGCCACTGAACCCCAAGCAACTCTCAAGAACTTCACCAACTGAGAGTGGAAAGTGGAACTTCCAAATCTAAATTTTGTGTGTTTTATTTTTCATATAGTGCTAGATTTTGGGGTCTCTTTATCCTGGGTGTTTTTGTTCATGTATGTGAGAAACTTCAAGTTAAAATTACAGTATCTAAGTCTGTGTCGAAGCTAATGGAGCTCTCTAATGGTGCCATTTCTCTTGCTCAAAAAGATGCTCTCAAAACTGGTAATCTGGGAGGCAGCATCAAAGAAAAGGAAGAACCTTTAAACAAGAAAACCGAAAATAACGTAGTTTCTGAGAAGAAACAAATCTAAAGCTCAGGCTAGCCCATTGGGCCTTGTCAGTTTTAAACAAGCCTCTCTTTTCTTCATTAGAAGTGAGGGCCCGTTTACTGTTTACAAATTCTCTCTTTCCGATCGGACACCCAAGCTATATGCACTTCAGATGAAAGAACACAGAGCTATGTTTTCTGCCGCAGCAAATCTCTATTTAAAGAACGGAAAGTTGCATCGCAATGAAGATGGAGATCAACCTTATTTGGCGAGTTGATCATTCATCGAGTGCAACTGTTACACCTCCGAAGAAAATGTAGCTAATTGATGTGCAAGAGAAACATCTAGGCACATAATTGCAAGACACATTTCACAACAAACTGTGAGAATTCTTGGGTACATTTGGAATGCTAGCTAGGATATGCAAGGCTAGGCTCATTCTCGTGACGATCACAAAGAACGTCGACATGCGCATCAGATTTCACTGCAATGGATGAGAAGCTAGCTAACTCAATTAAGCATCACTTTGATCTAGTATGGGATATGTTAGTAGTTAGAGCATCTCTAGCAGTGAGATTCAGAAATTGATATATTTAGCAAGAATTTTGAAATTTAGGTATCGATTTAACAATGTTGCTTCATCAGTAATTGTTATTTTTTATATTTTAATAAATTGTAAAGTGCAAGAGAGGAGAGAGAAAAGATTTAGCTATCGTTTTAGTTATGTATGGATGACAAATTTGTCAATTTCATTTAGTAATGATTTATGTGTTCTGCTGGAGCATCAATTCACCTCAAAAATTGATCAATTTCTAGTTTAGCAATACTACTGGAGATGCTCTAACTTTAGTTAAAAAAAAAGAAGAAACAGGTCGGAATGGTTTTAGGCTTTTAGCACATTTCCAGCCATAAAGAACTGTTCTTCGTCTTTCAACTGCTTGTGCCTGGCTTGACCAAAGTACTCTTTCATCTTTTACAAAGGAATAAAGATCCCCATCATAAATTGACAACTACAAAACGACAGATCGTTTTCAATTCCGGATCCACATCACACAAACACCTTTGATTAGTTTCACAGACGATGTAACTCAACTGAAATTTTACACTACAGAAGTAACAAATATCCTGTGAGTTTGTTTTTACCGCCGGTTGATGCATTGGTAACTCCTCCGGACCTCAAATCATTTATATTCATTACACACTGGATTCGAATCCGAATGAATCTAAAATTTGATGATTATGTCCAGTCTCCACAGGCCTCATAATCATACAGCAGCAGACACATAATAATCTATGTATCAGCTAAGAATCTGGGTGCAGGATAAGTATGTATGCACGAAATTTATCTTGCATATATATTTTATGGATTTTGCTTGGCCAGGAAATTAACTTCAATGTGATGATCTTATACATTGTTGAATGGTCTGCCAATTCATAAATCATAAATAATATCAAGGCTAGCTCACATGGCACCAGACAGAGAGAGAGAGAGAGAGAGAGCGCATTATATATGATCAAGTAATACCTGCCTGCCTGGGGATAATGTGTCAAGCTAGGTCAAGTTTTGTACTTGGGACAGTTTTATTTGAAAGCTAGCATGCAGTCATTTTCACTATGGGTAAATTAGTCCGGGTAACTTCAGAGCTGACAGAGTAAAATTGACAAAGTGGGAAACATAATAGCACGTCTGAAAGCAAAGCCTTTTTCTGCTTAGCATGAATATGGTGGAGCCTCGTTTATCGAAGATCTATGTTTGCAGTGACAAACAGATTCACATCAAAATGTTTAACAAGATCTTAATAGTTTAGATTTTCTAATATGTATGCATGCAAACGATTCTGGGATCCTGAACCCCAAAGTTCGATCTCTCTGCATAATTTAATAAATTAAGGAAAAACGGGTTTTTATTTAATTAGGGTTCTAGAATCTTAGACCAAAAGTCCTTATGTTTTTAGCTTCTGTAACCCTTATCCGAGACATGAACGCTGAGCAAAATGCATGCACACACGCCCTGATCAGACAAGACTAATTTGTTTATAATTAACTGCAAGATTAATCTCTTAATGAATTACCCTGGTAATTAATTAACTTCGATATGATGAATCCATGCATGCAAGGGGAAATTGAAGTAGCTAAAAAGGAAAACGAAAGGATCGAGGCTGAAACATAACATGTAGAAAAATGGTAATAAAGCCAAACAGAAAGGAACCATGATGATACTTAGTACTCATTATTACTATTCCATACACACAAAATTGAGATTGATAGACAGAGACGGAATCGACAGTGAGAGAGAGAGAGAGAGAGAGATAGGGTTTGATGAGTTTTAATCGATTCAGAGAGAGAGAGAGAGAGTGAAGCAAACGCAGAAGAGAGAAGCTAGCAGAGGGAGTCTGAAAATGTTTCGTAATGATCTGTTTGTAGTTGTTCTGAAAAGGAAAAAGGTAGAGCCCTTCTCGTTGGGCGAAACCCCAAATACAGTAGTAGTTTTTACCAGTGGTCCATCTCCTTACCCTAGCTAGGGTCACTGACACATAAGTTTTACCAGTGATAGTAGGAAGCAAGTGAAGCTCATACACACTCAGAGACTCAGAGTACTCGGACTGGTCTAGCAAGGTATTAGTTAATATATATATATATATATATATATATATACACACACAACGAAAACAATATGAAGCGGACGTCCGCATTGGGCTTAAAGTGCGGACGTCCCTCCATTCTCTTCCGTCCGGCGCCGACCATGGCGCGCCTCACTCGAGCAGACACTAGAGGCATCCGCGATCACTTTTTCTTCCCGACGAGTCTGCCGAATTCCAGTTTGCCGGCGAGATCGACCTTGTCTGAAATTTTGGGTGGAGGTTGCTGCCCAGCCTTTCAAATCGATCTCACCGGCAACAAAAAGTGATCAGAGATGTTGCTTGGATGCCGTTGGTGTCTGCTCGGGTGGAGAAGAGCAATCGCCGACGCCGGACAGAAGAGAACGAAGGGACGTCCGTACTTTAAGCCCAGTGCGGACGTCTGCTTCATAACGGGCCTCTATCCCTAAGCTAGGGCTAAAGATATATGATGCATAAAAACATGTATCAACAGTAGAATCTGTGACTACTGTGCTCATTGTCTGCATGTATATCTGCCTTCATCTCTGTAATCGCTGACCACATTCAACACTTCAATGCCGACTGATCTGTTCATTTGTGTGGCTCGATATGTATGAGTCATGGCCTGGTCACAGTTTAGTCTCAGGCTTCTGACAGACCATTTTATCGCATACTATCTCCAAGTTGAAGTCTAGCTTCGCCAAGAATACAGTAGGGTACGTTTAACACATTTTAGAGAACGTACATTTCACCCAATATCTTGTCCAAGTTGAAGTCTAGCTAGCTACACCCAAATATGCAACAGGCCATGGCTATTCCGCAAATGTGAGAGCACAGAAATTGAACTCACAGAAAAACGTTATGATCTATTCGAGACATTACTTTAATTGTTGATTATAGTCGTTCATGGATGATTGAAGTATATGGCCCGAGTAGATTTAAAACAATGTTAAAACATGAAAAATAAAAGGAAATATGCATGAGATCTCCGAGAGGTAGATAGATATTAGATACTTAAGTTAAAGCATGGAACTGCCACTTCCAACATTAAATGTAATAGAAGAACCTTGGCCATCATACTGTTTGTCTTCATCTTCTCGCTCCCTCTGTTTCTCTCACTCTCATAAACACACAAGAGACAGACACAGACATTCACACAGTCAAGTTGATCTAGTCCTCAGTCCTCGCCAAACTAAATCTGGTAATTACACTCATTAGCAACCTCCATGCGAACTAGTATCATACTAGCTACTACTGCATTCCATGATAATGTTTTAACTTAGCTTAACTAATAGTTAAAATAAACAGACGTCCCGACTCCATGATGCTGACCTCCTCCATTAGTGTCCCTACTCTCGTCATTATCATCCTCATCCTCCAGATCTTCTTCTTCATCTTCCTCAGCCTCAGCGCAGAGCTCCACAGCGTACTGTGCATGACCGTCACCGAAGCTCCTCACGTGGTCCTTGAGCGACCTTTTGTGCTTGAAATCCGATCCGCAGATGCAGAACCAGAGCTTGCCGCAGTTCTTCTCGTGCGTCCTCCAGTCTCCTCTCACCGCAAACGGCTTGCCGCATTTCCGGCAACAGAATGGCTTCGTGCCGTGTTTCCTCTTGTAATGTGTCTGCAGAGTCCTGAAGTCTTTCAGAGGCCGCGACCTAGGGTGAGCTATGTTGTTCCTGCAGCCCTCGGCGCAGCAGTAACAAGGCAGACGGAGTATGGATGAAGATGGTTTCGTTCCCCTCAACGATTCAGGTCCCTTCCTGTACTGCGAGCCATGCCCCCACATATGCATCTAATGAAACAAACAATGAACAACAATAAGAATTCAATTTATGGAATCGCTTAATTATAAGGCCGGCCGGCTCATCATGAGCTCACCTGCATGTTGTTGAATCTGTTGAAGGTTTTGCCGCAGACGGGGCATGAGAATTGAGTCGGGCCGACGAGGATTTGCGCCGCAGAAGGGATCCAGTACTGGCCTGCTTCCATAGGAGCACCGATGTGAACATTGTTGTTGATGTTGCTTGAAGGTGCAGAAGTGGTCAAGGGCTGCCCAATGTGAAGGGCTACTGTGACACCATCCTCGTGATTGAAGTTGTAATTAGGGTTTTGATGGTGAGGCTGGGTGGATGAGGAGGAGGAGGAGGATTGTTGGTGGTAGAGGACATGGTTGTGGACCGGCTGTCCGGGAGGGCCGAGAGTGAGAAAAACCGAGTCGTCTTCATCTTCGTGGTGATGCATGGTTGCTAGGTGTTTGTTGGATGACAGAGAGAGCAGTGGAGAGGAAGAAGAATGGGAGAAAGGGAACTAGCAGCAAGGAGGAGGAGGCATAAAACAAACCAGATTGGATTAATGTTGGGATCGTTTTTTTTTCTCTCACTATTTTCAGGCGCAGGGAAATCTAGCAAAGCTAAAGCTATAGGTAGCTAGCTATTATATATCATGTCAATCTTCCCCATCAAATGAGAGGGATTGGTTTGTGCTTGGGTTGAGAGTGAAAAAAGTTGCACGTGTAGAGGAGGAAATAGATTTGATTATGTGTGTGTGTGTTTTAGGTTTTGGCGTGTTTGGAAACAAGGGGAGACAAAAAACCAGCAAAGGAGGAGAGTAATGCAATATATGCATAGAATAGCGTACCAATATATTCATTCATTACCAATACCACTCTCTCTCACTTTGCTCCAAAATAATGCTCGTTTCCCAACTCTCTCTTTCTCTCTGTAATGAAGCTCTCTGCAAGCTCTCTCTCTCTTTTCATTTCTTTTATATGAATATAGTAATCTGATATCTGCCCTTACTCACTCTGATCTCTAAAAGACTCTCTTTCAGTCTCTATCTCTGTCTCTCTCTCGAACCCAAAAGAGAGAGAGAGATGCAGAGATAGATACAGAAGGCAGGCATGGAGGAACTGTAGATCGGAAGGCGTGAGTTTTGATTATCAAACTTTTGTCATTAAAATAGAGATGGGGATGACAGTGATAGTAATTTTGGTGGGAAAGGGACGTTACCATTTACCACATCCCCAATTTATTTATCCTTAAATTACCAAACGTACACTGATTCCTGGGACCTGAGTGCTAATCAATTGGATGAAAATGCATAAACAAATCTAAGTTATTGTGGCATAATTGAAGTTTAGGGTAGGGAAAGAGAGCTCATGACTAAAACTGAGTAGTATTGCTGCAAAAACTATTGTCCCTGCTGGTGCTAAAAGTAACTACTATATACGTACGTTGATCATCATCTGCTCTCTCTGATCATGTTGATTACATATACCTTTTCTTTTCTTTTTGAGATTCTTAGACAAAATCCTAGCATAATAAGTTCCATCATTGTATATAAATGAACAAAAATCTCAATGTTGGCCAAAAAGTGAAGATGTCATGAGACCATTCTCTTCTTATCAACTCAAAGTCATCTACAGCTTACTTTGTGGCAGAATTGCTACTTTAAACATACACCTATCACTTTTTCATGGTGTTCTATAGGCCTATATATGGAGAATTTGAACTGTTTGATTAGCTCATTGTATATGACTTATCATAATAATCCAAAGCTTTCCCACTCAGTAGAGAATTTTCACACCATCCCCAAATAATAGTTAACATGCACTACATACTTTATATATTACACTAATTAATTCATCAATAATTTTGCAGAATTGCATGAATCATTTGCAGAACTAATGCAGACAATATTACAATATATACAAGAAGAAAGAATGTGCTGGTTTTGCACACACTGACACACACACACACATATCAAATTATCAATTTATTTGTCTTGGTTATTAATCAATGGGCCAACTAGAGAAGTACGATAGTTTGACTAGATACGGCCCAAAACAGAAAAGTGGAATCGAATTCAAAACATCCCATCAAGGGTAATCTCACCACAGAGATTAAAACACAGATGGTAAAACTGCTACCGATCGATCATTGCGCTTCTTCCCAAAGAAAATAAGACTAGACTGGCAAAAGGTTTTGTGAAAGTGAAAGTACCTACTAGGTTTGATCAGCTCCACTTTTAACTTTGAAGTTGCTTATCAAGACTAACTGGATGATAATGACTAAACCTAACTAACAGAAAAAGCAGAAAAGAATGGTAATTTGCTATAACCCTAGATCCTGCTAGCATTCTGTATACACACATAGATGACTATTTGAGTGCTACTTTTGCACATCAAATTTGCTTTGCTGATTAGTTGATACTAGCTCCTTAATTGATTATTTTCTACTCGATCTCACTGAGAGACAGAGGCCAAGTTCTACATGTGGGATAAGAACTCTTTAATCTTCATCCACACTTTTTGCCATTTCTACCCAGAAACGTAGTGAGAAAGTGGATTTTGAGTCTTGACCATTACTCATAATTTTCAATGTAGGAGATACCCCCTAAGCCTTAACTGAGAGAAGTAATAAGCAGCTTTCTATTTTTGACATTTAATTTGAGATATAGCTGTGAAAGTTCAATAATTCATGGTTGATATGCATTATTATGAAGGGTGAACTCAATGCTTTAATTCCGAATATATAGTAGTGCAAGTACTCCTAGTCTTAGCATGAGTAGTATATGTTTTGAATGACATGTGCTTGCTATAGAGAATTGAAGATGAATGAATGAAATGAGAGACAGTGTGTGTTGGTCACCCATAAGTGTTGCCTTGTGAAAATATGTATATGCGAGACCTGTATCTAGGAAAGACAAAGTAAAAGTTTCCAATTCTTCGTCTTGTCTGAAAAAGAAACTGAGGGAAAGCTAAGAGTGGCATCTGATCAGACTTCATAGCCGCCCCATTGATCTGTCAATCACACACAGAGAGAGCCCTGATGATCCTATAGAGCTAATTAAACTACTGTTCAAGTGGCAGTGCCAACACTGCTTTCTAGTCAAGATTTTATATTTGACTCCACCCCAGTTCCAAAGAAGAGGAATCTAGAGAACTGCGGTTCTGTGCCTCTGTGTATATACTTCTGTTCATATTTCAAATTTCTGACTGAGTATTAGGTTTCGGAGACTGGAAAGATGCTTTCTTTGAGTTTTTTTTTTTCCCTGTTTTAAAAACAACTTACTAATCGTTCCATCAAAACACTGGTTTAACTTTAACTCCAATTTTGGTACCCAATACTAATTGTAAAAAGTTAACCCCGATTCTAATCGTAAATATAAAAATTTGATTTTCAGAGTGTATATATGGAATTGTGGATCGTACACGTACCTTACACCAGTGTGAAGATAATCCTTGCATTTGAGAATGCCAAACCTTTGTTTTCATGACAAGGGATCTAGGTATATGTTGTTGTCATCCCTTATATTCCCATTAGGTATAGTCACTCTCAGCTCAGCAGTCCTCTTCACCGAAAAAAAAAAATGGAAAAAAAATTATGAAAATATGAGACTCAATGCCTGCCCCATTACCATAGCTGCGTTAGTCACTCGATCACAGTCACAGATTTCAGATTCATGATTAAATACAGGCCCTTCAGCTATACATTATTTCGATGGGTAGAAACCAAATAGTAAAAGTGGAACGCACAAATGGAAAAGAAAAAAATGTGTATATGTTCTGTGATCGTGAATTACAAATAACTTAGTTTGATCTCCAACAACCATTGTAGCTCAAAAGTTTGCACCAGTGATAATGCTGATCGATAATATTGCACCAGTGAGGATATAAGGAATAAAACTTAAAATTCAATTGATAAAATCACAAAATATAAGTGTTTTGTGAAAAATTATGTATCCAACCATTGCAGCTCAAAAGTGGCTCCTATTCCTTCTTGAAGATCTGCCAATATCGTCAATGAATCTTCACCATATCTCTGTCCATCTTTGATGCTGTAAAAGGATTTTATCTTAACCGACTTTAAGTAATGCCGCCAACATTTACTGTTGATATCTCCACAGCAGAAGACATTTTCTTCCAAGCACATGAACTCCTCATAGATGAACTGCAATGCACAAAAAGTTTATCATCAATACACAAATGAGCATACATGAGACATGTGTGTATATATCTCGACTGGACTTTTCAACTAAAGTATAAGGAAAAAAAAAAAAAACTATCCAACAACCTTTATGAATTTGATGTTGTCAAATGAATCATCGAAATGTTGCTTTAGTTCTATAGATAAGGTAATCGGATGAGAACTCCAAAGAAAGGCACCAATGGATGGCAAATTTATATTTAAGGGTGGCAAGAGCAGTAACAAATTCAAGACTTGTGAAGGTGGATGAATTTCTTTGTCTCTTAGTTTTTCCGGATAAAATGTGATCTGCATATTTGGGAGAAGTAAGACGTGAATACTACAATAAATAAACAAAAAAACCACTAAATGCAATGAGCTTATATTAGACTTACTTTGGTAGGATTGGTATGAAGTTCTAAGGTTAATTCTTCAAGTTGTGGCAACTTCCCAAGATATTTTCGCAATGCAAGAAACCACTGAGAGTTGAGACTATTTGCAGGTTTCATAAGCGTACGAGAATCATAAGGATAAGGACGCATCCATAGATTAAGCTTCAGCACCTTCAGGTTCATATAGTCCTGTTCCCTATTCAAGGATGGGATTAATTCAGGACCCTTGTATGAGAAATAACGAAGATTTGGAGTATTTAGGTTGACCTCAAGGTTTTTGCATCCATAGATTCCATACAGAATACCAATTGTTAGGGATTTGAGTTGATGACTCGAAACTGTCCAGTATGGTTCTGATCCGTAACCGGTTTCCAACCTCAACTCCACCAGAGAGGGCAAAGCCGAAGTCAGATTGTTCATACATGTGCCTGACATCGCAGAATACGGTGTATCTATGTGCAGAACCTCCAATTTCCAAAGCTTGAGTACTTTGACATCCAAAACCTCGGGAGTGCTTGATGCATATCGAAGAGTTCGAACCCCTTTCGGTGCTGTAATCTTGTAACCTTTTGAACAATTCCGAGAATCAAAGGGAAGATATTTATAATCATCTTGATCACTACAATACTTGACGCCCAGATTTTCAAGCGAAGGACATTTAAATAGGAGCTCCCAGAAGATCCCATTCAACTCAACGTGACGCAAATCAAGGGACTTCAGACAGTTTAACTTAGTCCCGGTTTGGACTAATGCTTTGTCCAATACACAAACACTTAAACACAATCTTTGTAATGATCCGAGATCGATAGGACTACAAGGAAAACGGTACCTCGATGTCTTAAAATATAGAGGATCCGGGAAGGAGATATCCAGGGATAGGAGGTAGTGTTTGGTTACCAACTTGATCCATTGGTCGACAAGATGATCATGAGCTTCTGCTCTTTACTCCCTTTTTACCCTTCTCATCTGCTCATAAAAAGAAAAAATTCTTGTTATCTGAAAGGCTCCGATTTTTCGTTTTGGAACATCATCTTTGTGTTGGGTGAGTATACTCAAGGTTTTATCATCCTCAGAAGTTACAGAATCTGCGGGAGGGTTTTTATCGATGGTGAGGTCAAAACGATAATGAAACTGTGGTAGCGAGTCCCAAAAACTCTTCCATGTCTTCGACACCAAGCTCATACGCACTGCACCTTCTGCAGTAGGCAATAGATAGAAGATTTTCTCCAGAATTTCTTCCGGCAACTGCGGTAACCGATCCACATCTTCGGTTATTCGGATCTTTTTCATTATCAAACGAGAAGGCTAGTTTGATCACTTTCCCTCGATCTATTTTGTTTTGCAGGTCAAAACCCTAGCCTGGGTGTATCTACGAAAGTTCAACTTATATAACCTATTTTGTTTTGCAGGCTGTGAATGAAGCCCAGATTAAAACTGGGCTATCCTTTCGGGCTTATGCATGAATTGGTCCATAATAATCCCTCACGACTCTCACATGCATCTCCAACATAGACACAAAATACTCTTTATATATATATATATAGGAATTCTCAGGTGCGGACGTCCGCAGCCGAGAAAGACTGTATATATATATACAGGCCGGTTTCTCTCCTTCCAGGACTGGCCGGCGATAAGTTTTCCGGCCGGATTGAAGCTCTGGACGGAAAACACCATGATTGATCAAGGTTGGCTGGAAAACTTGTCGCCGGCCAGTCTTGGAAGGAGAGAAGCCGTCCTGGAAGCCTGACGGACGACATCCGCACTTTTAGCCGGAGTGTGGACGTCCGCTCCACATCCGGCCTGTATATGTGTGTGTGTGTGTGTATATATATATATATATATATAAACAAAAACTAAACTAATT
>NC_020494.1:16228594-16249796 GCF_000184155.1 Fragaria vesca subsp. vesca | reverse complement strand
TTGATGGCATAACACACTATTTGCTACCTTTGTGGTAGGCCTCATCATTTGACCCTTCGACCCTAGCCCTACCCTATTAGGCCGAAGCCCTACCCGGCCCTCCGTTAGGGCGGGCCGGCCCTAGCCTTTTTTAATTAGGGTAGGGCAAGGGTCAAGCAAATGAAACCCGGCTTTACCCTACGGCCCTACCCTAATGAGTCCTTTAGGGTTAAGCCCGCTCCGGCCCTAAAAGCCCGTCTTTTAGGCCCTATTAATTTTTTAATTTTCTATTGTTTTTAATATGTTTTTTATTTTTTATACAATACAACTAATCTTATTTTTTATAATTTATTTTGTAAGCTTTATTTCTTTAGTTTTTATTTTGCTTTGTTAAATAACAATTGATTTTTGATGATTTAGAGAGATAGTTAATTAGATATATGAATATAACTACTTAGATTAATAATTCTAGATATCTTAAGTTAAATATCATGTATATCTATGTTAAACATGACTAAAAATAGGGTTTTGTTTCCCTTGAGGTAATTTTTGAGGAAAAAAAAAACTAATAAATTTATTATGTACAAAATAACGTCATATTCGGCCCATTTGACCCTATTTAATTAACCCTAAAAGACCAGCCCTACCCGGCCCTATTAGCCTTAACGAAATGGGCTTTAAAGGCGGCCAAGGCTTGCATATTTAAGCCCCGGCCTAGCCCTAAATTTTGTTGACCAAGTCAAAGCCCTACCCGATCTTACCCTAAGCCTTAAAATTTAGAGTAGGGCTGGCCCTAGTCCGGCCCATGGTGAGGCCTACTTTGTGGCAATAAGTTTGGAATACGGTCGATATCCTTTTTTTTTTTCTTTTTTTTTTTTTCCATAAATATCAAACCTAAATATCAAGGAAATGTTTTCCACACCAAGATGTGAAAGCAAAATAGGGTTGTTATCCAAGCCTTCCATTAGTAGTACTAATCTCCAAACATCGCAAAATTCTTAATTCATAGTGTACAAAATCAATCAACAACTCCTTGGAGATTGAAGTGAGAAATAGATCAAAGTTACAAACTTACAACTGAACTCTATAAACGAAATTAATTAACTAAACCAAATATTGTACTTCTTGTCACATGTACTAAATTGGAAACCAGATGCTCTGCATGTATATCAGAGATGAATTTTTTTATTTCCTGACCAAATCAAACACATTGTACAATATCCCCACGGCGTCGAGAATATACCTGTGAACACCAACGTGAAAGGTTTCAGAATCCCATTGGTCCGGCACATGCACGTTCCGGTCACAGCGCGTGGGGGACGCTATCATGAACCAACAGCTCAAACAGAAGGGCAGTGTCGATTCTGGGATTCATCTAAAAGAGTGAGAAGAAGGGTGGGGATGAATGGGTGGGAGCAAATTTGCTTCCGTGTGGATAGCCATGGAGTCATAGAGGGTTCGATACAAAGCACTTGGCCCTTTCAGAACCCGAAAAGCCACATCCCAGAATCATACGCGACGTGGGCGCCGCGCGTCCACACACGCTCCCCTCCCCCACTAGATTCCCTCCCCTCTCGGAAACCCCTGGAATATTCGGACCCCATCAACTTAATTTCAGTCTTTGATCTTATCCTATACAATTTATAGGAAAAAAAAAAAATAGGTGTGGAAGGTGGTGACGTCATCGCCAGCCCATAGAATAGGAATCAGACATCGAATATTCATCCCAAAAGCGGGTTTGCTAATTTCTTTTTTATTTCTTTTTTCAAGGAAAAAAAAAAAGAACTCCCAGAAATTAAAGATTCTGTTTTTATGTACGCGACGCCACGACCTCGACATATCCATCTCTCCCTTTCCTTCTGTTTTTACCCTGGAGATAAATTACACCTCTAAATTTTCCAACTTTCTTCTTCTTCTTCCATTTGTTTATGCAAATCTACAGACTTGGGTTTTTGTTGGTTTGCTATAAATAATTTGGTTCCGGCTATTAGCCAGATTATTCTGTTTTCTGATTCTACTTAGATCCCATATACCCCAATTTTCCCTCTTGTTTCGGTTCTATCTATGCTTCTTGGGACAGCAACACCAAACCCTCCTCTTCTCTCTCTCTCTCTCTCTCTCTCTCTCTCTCTCTCTCTCTTTATATTCACATTCACAATTCCACATCTCATCTCCTTTCTGATTGAAGACATATAACCTGAATCCAAGATAAACAAACGAGAAATGTTAATGAATTCGACAGAGGAAATGCAGGGTTCAAAGCTTGGTTTGTATGTGAAGGCCTTGGAGGTAGAGAAGCAAAAGATTCAAGTTTTCCAAAGAGAACTGCCTTTGTGCTTGGAGCTTGTCACTCAAGGTACATACCTTTTTCTATTTCTGAGTCTTTTTTTTTTTTTTTGTTCATTGTTGATTGGTTAATTTGGTTTCAAAGTCATGAAAATTTTGTATATTGATGAGGATTCATTTTTTGTGGGGTTTTAGCTATTGAGAGGTGTAAGCAGGAGATATCGGATAATAGTATTGAGTATAGACATGGGCAATCCGAGTGTTCGGAGCAGACATCAAGTGAGGGACATGTGTTTGAGGAGTTTATACCATTGAAGAGGAGTTCATCATCTGATAGTGATGATGAGGAGCTAGAAGAGTCTGATCATCTCCGGAATAAGAATAATGACAAGGATAAGAGTAACAGCGGTGATAAGAAGAAATCTGACTGGCTTAGATCTGTTCAGCTTTGGAATACAACCCCAGATGTACCCCAAAAAGAGGTACTAAAAATAATTGAAGTTTTATTTAAACAGAATTGTAATTGGTTGATTAGTGATTTGGTGTGAAAGAGTAGGAAATGATGAAAATTGGGTTGTTTTGGTGAATGCAGGAATTGCCTAGGAAGGCTTCAGTGGTGGAGGTTAAGAGAAATGGGGGTGCTTTTCATCCTTTCCAGAAGGAGAAAAGCATTGGGAATACTAATGGGGCAGTGGCGAAATCGCCTGCTTCGGCTCCAGCCACGAGCTCAACTGCTGATACTGTTAGCGGTGGCAGCGGGGGTGGAAACAGCAAGAAGGAGGATAAAGAAGGACAAAGGAAACAGAGGAGGAACTGGTCGCCGGAGTTGCATCGCCGGTTTCTGCATGCACTTCAACAGCTTGGAGGTTCACACAGTATGTTACTTGAAACATTTTCATGTGTTTGAAATGAATGTGGCAGTTAGTATGATTGGATGTGTATCTCATATGTGGTTGTTTTGTTTGGTTTTTCTTGCAGCTGCTACACCTAAGCAAATTAGGGAGCTGATGAAGGTTGATGGGCTAACTAATGATGAAGTCAAAAGCCATTTACAGGTTTGTATATGTGATTATCTATCAGTTTCGATAATTAGATTTGTGACCATGCCATACTTTGCAGAAACTGGAATTCGTATATAACCAAAGAATTTTATATGAACTTATAAGATGATTTGTTGTTTTAAAAAATGAATTTCCTTACAACTCAACTCATGCTAAGGTAGTATGATTGGTCATCTGAATTTGATCATGCATTGCAAGTTTTGCAGGTTATAGAAAACACGGTAACGTGAAAGAGACCTATCTAAAAAGCATGCATTATCAAAATTATGGATTTTTATTGAACTCAGTTAAGATCTTTCATCTTCCAATTTTTACAGAAATATCGTCTACACACTCGAAGGCCAACTCCAACAATCCATAACAACAACAACAACAACAACAGCAATGCACAGGCACCACAATTTGTGGTTGTGGGAGGCATTTGGGTGCCACCGCAAGATTACAATGCAGCAGTAGCTGCTGCAAACACCGCCTCAGGCGAAGCAACCAGGGTTGCTGCTGCAGCCAATGGAATATATGCACCCGTGGCTTCAGCACCTTCTGCAGTCACTCAGGTGTCCCCATCAACGATGCATAGACCGCGACTGAAGAAACCAGAGCCCTCTTCCCATTCGGAAGAAAGGGCCAGTCATAGCAGCGAAGTTCGCGGTCACTCCAAGTCCTCGGCTACATCACCCTCCTCCACTCACACCCCTGCCTCCCCTCCTGTGTGTTAAAAGTTTTTAGCATGAGAAAATGATGTAAAATTTTGTAACCAGCCTTGTAGAAATTTAAGTCGTTTTGATCAGTTTCTGACTTTTCATCCATTGTTTTGTTTTTCTCTCTTGTTGTGTTTCTGAATTGCAAGATGTAAAGGCATTGGATTCCGGGGATAGTGACAGTAAAGTTTTCAAAGTTTGAATAAATTATAGACATAATTTGGAAGCAGGTAAAAAAAAAAACAATCTGATGCTCGAGCACGCCATTAATAACATACTGTCTGTTTGGTTCATTCTTTGTTCTATATGTATGGACA
This sequence comes from Fragaria vesca subsp. vesca, assembly GCF_000184155.1. Classification (NCBI taxonomy): domain Eukaryota; kingdom Viridiplantae; phylum Streptophyta; class Magnoliopsida; order Rosales; family Rosaceae; genus Fragaria; species Fragaria vesca. The sequence goes on along the minus strand of NC_020494.1, from coordinate 16,245,455 downwards.
TTTGCATAGCAGCTGTTTGTGGTAGAAATTGAAAACGTTGAAATGGTAGTGGAGCGTTAAGGTTGAATGGTAGTTCTTTTGGCTACAAATATAGAATGCAGATTTTGCAGTAAGTTTTTACCAGCATCTGCAATTTTCATCAAATTAGATAACAAGCAAAGTGAATGCTTACAAGCTAATTAACTTCCACATCTGAATCTGTCCAATTGTCAAAAACATGAAAAGAAGGTTTGGTGGAAAAGGATGGATATTGACGCTAATTCATATATAGCCATTACTTGATGAGGGAGTTAAAAGCGTTGTTTAACAAAGAATGGAATAATCCTGTTCTACTAGAACAATATAAAAGAATGGAAATGCAAGAATCTTGACCCTGGAGAAACCTTCCAACCCAAGAATATAAACAAATCGATCAGAAGAGTTGCAGATCTAATCAAATCTTTTCTGTTTGCCTTCCAAGTCATTGAAAATTTGGTACCATGTGAATATTCCTTGTTCTTTCATGGCTGGAGAGAAAGACAGAGAGAGATCCACGTTTTGTTGGATCCACACCAAACTTGTGTGAGAATTCTCCTATGCACTAGTTGTGTAAAACTGTAAATGACCCGGCAACTCTTGGGTGATATCTTCATTTAATATATATCATTAATTTTTTCTTATTAACCAAAAAAAAGTATTTGTGTTATTCCGAGCTCTCGATTCTTGGTAGTGTTAGTATACGTTAGTGTTTGAATTTTCTCTTCAAACTTGTATAGAGTTTAGCAAAATATTAAAGAGGCGTGTAATAACAGAAACCGAGAAAACTTTATTTTTTATTTTATCTAACTGTTATGTTCAAAAAATAGTTTCCTCGAATGTCACATTCAAACTTGTATAGAGTTTAGCAAAATATTAAAGAGGCGTGTAATAACAGAAACCAAGAAAACTTTATTTTTTATTTTATCTAACTGTTATGTTCAAAAAATAGTTTCCTCCAATGTCACATTCTAGCTAGTGTGGGTAATGACTACCGAGTGTATGTGCTAAGATACATTTGAACTATTGCTATAGCTAACAAATGTAGTTTTAACATATTATGAAGGGTCAAATTTTAGTCGACGCCAGGATAATACGATTTTTGTTCTAGTGCGTGTGTTACGTGTTTATCAAGAACATGAAGTACTCAATGATGCAAACGTACAAAGCATGCTCTTCATGTTTGTCTTGTACGTTGTTCATATCACCACCCTCTTCAAACATTCATACAACAAATCAAGCACGATAAACATGACATCAAAAAATCAATCTTATCAACATCATCTCATCAAGCAATGACAGACTCATTGTATATATATTTCAGATATAAACTTATTTCTAAACGAAAATGATCTGCAAATGTGTGATGTTCTGGCTGCAAAATATCTATCTATGTATCTAGAATACTACATGAATATTTCGACATATAATCAAAATTTTCTAGATAGATTGATGTGACGGTGATCTATATCAAAGTTTAAAACGTGGCAAGCAAGAATATCATCGTTTAGTGTTGTTAACCCACAATACACATGGGACAAAGCTAGCTAATTTTATAGGTTATCGTCCAAATTTTTCTAAGCAAGACAAGAAAGTAATATACTGTGTAAAATTTATGGACCACACCCGAATATTCCATTGTATTCCAGGACAACAATTAGGTATTAGGTTTTAATAATTCATCATCTTCTTCAATTATGGAATAGAAAAATTTAATGTGCAGGTAAATTATCAATCTAAATTGCAATGTGCTACTATGTTCTGGTATTTCTTTAGCTTATCTTTCTGGGCAGGTGGAACCAATCAGAGAAGTGTTCTGATCCTCAAGAATCTTACCTTGTCCAAGATTCTATCGTATGAATTTAATTGATTGATTAATCAGAAGAAAAGCTAATTGGTCACAAATGTGTTGGGTCTCTTTCTCTAACTAGCATACAACAGTTCCCAGCTCACCAGATGCCGAGTATATGCAGTTTTGATGTGGACTAAAACTTTGTGAATGATATGATGAAGACTAATATTCTATATATCATGGATTGTGAAGTTTTCGATCATGATTGAGTTGGGGTTTTTCTTTTGGTCTTGTCTAGACTCTAGAGTAACAAGAACGAGTCCAATGCATTATCGTGCAGCTCGAAGTACATGCAAGTGTATTTGTAAATCTCATGTAGCATACTAGCATATGCAGTTTACTATCTACAAAGTTTGAATGTGTTGCCCAGGTCCAAACACATAGTTAAATGCTTATATATATTATGGTTCTAGTTTCGATTGCATCCAAGAAATGTGTAATTCTAACTCTGTCTTACAACATTATCATTTGTTTCGATTTTGTTATAGTTTTATCTTGTTTCAAATCCTTATGTAAAAAAAAGAGTAGAAGCATCCAAATTTAGTATATATACAAACTTTAGCATACGGCATATACTATGTGAGAGATAATCTAAGAAATTTCATAGTCTAATTACTCTACTGAAAACTGGCCATTCGACTGACTTTTCATATGTGAGAGATAATCTAAGAAATTTCATAGTCTAATTACTCTACTGAAAACTGGCTCTTCGACTGACTCTTCGTATTTTGAAATGATAACTATAAATTTTATGTTTTATTTTATTTGAGACAGTCTGTCTGTCGAACGAATATCGCTCGATCACATCTTCCAAAGATATCTCATAAAGAGTCGTCTCTTATCGGATAAGAAAAATAACAACATTTCATCCATTCCCAAGCAACTGAGAAAACAAGTATCACTTGAGAAAATTCCCCGTTTGTGTTCCAGAAGATGAACATGATCCTTAGAAGGTGGGGGTTGAAATTAGGGGCTATAGCTAGATTCAATAGAGAAGTGGCTCTTGGGTGAATCTAAGGCCAAATGACTCTTTCTTTCCTTCAAACTAAACTATTCAGTATCCGTCAATAGGAATGAATGCAAAAGACATTTTTTGGTTCGTTGGATGATCAGAATTAGTTGTCTTCATAATGAGGACATTGATCAAATATTCTAATCACCTCCATAAAATATAAAACCCAGAATATAGTTTATCCATTCCTATATCCAAAAACATGCATAATAGTTGGGTGAATTAACTCATCATATTTGAATTTAATTAATTACTGGAATATGAATGAATCATGCAATTTCTGTCTGTCAAACTTGAGCTAAAACCGGAAGCAGAAAGATTCTGATAATATTACATGGATATTCTATCTGTGTCGGCACACACAATTAAAATGGACTCCAGTGAATTATCTGGTGTTTTACTTTTACCTTCCCATGCATTTATTCAAATGCCTTTGTGTTTTGTTATTGGAGCTAGCTAGCTGGGTTGACCCTAGTGAAAGTCAGAATTTTTGCAAACAATAGGGTGGAATATTACCCAAAGTCCACATTCATGTGCTGGCTGCATGATCCAACAACCGCATGGAGCAAGATTATTAGTTAATTTGCTGCCATAGACAACAAGTGAATAACTCGTTAGAGGGTTTTGATTTTGGAATGCGAGTAGTGTTTATGAGGTAAATGGAGGAAAATCGAACCCTTGTTCTAGCCCTACTCCCTTATATTCCTCTTTTGGCTTTCATGAGAGGAAAAGTAAAATGTTTTGGTATCTGTAGTTCTGTACGAGTATTGGCATTTGGGACAATGACGGCGACTTAGTTGAGGTCGGATTCTTAGTCATGGCTGACGGAGCTAATAGCATTGTATTGTGTTCACGGTCACGTTCATTCCTCCTCTCCCTGAGGATACAAAATCGTCCAAATGCATTTGACGAGTTAGTTAATACTCGTAGCCGGCCTCTTCAGCAAGCAACAATGCCTTAAAGCTCAATCCATCACTGGATCAATGATTCATAGGTTCGTCATCATGCGATGAGTTCAGCATTTCCTCGTCATTGTTGACAATCCAATGCTGCATGTTCATAATTATAAACCTCATAAACAAAGATGACGAATTTGGAAGACTCATTCAGACCCGGCCAGTCCCCTCGAGGACACCAAGTCGTCCAGATGCATTCCTTCCTGGTTTTCTCTATTGGCTCGAGTCAGCTATGTACTTTGTACCTCTTCTATTTTGTTGACATCTTTGCACTATTGTTTACGTGTTTATCATTAATCAAGTGATTAAAGTAGGTTTATGGGATAATACTGCAGCTGGAGTCTTGCACTGCGCACTAATGTGTATATGGAAACCGGCCAGGTTCTTCCAGGTTGTCGTTAATACGAAATTAGTGAAAATCGCCATGTAAAAATTAGCTAATCAGTCCAAAATGAGAAACAAACGAGTGAACATTTGTAGAATTATAGAAGGAAGTGTTTGATTGGAACAGGGGGCCTGAGTTGTGGGATTTGACAGAACTTGATGAGTATGACAATGTAATTCATCTGTCAACGATATATAATGCAGCATTGTATAATAAGCCTGATGAATAGGGTACTTCATTTTCCTTAAGAAAAAATCTCTAGAAAAAAAAAAAAAAACAATGCAGCCTTTCCGTCATTTTGAAACTTGATTCTGATGTTGGGTCCTCTAGTTGAGCCCTAATTACTAACTTCTGTTGTATTATGAAACTTGTGGCCAAGCCTCCTGGGCCTAAAAATGGTAGAAGAAACCAAGGAAACATGCAAGGAAGAGAAGATTTCATTTCATTTACAATATCAAGAGTTGGATGAATGTACATAGTTTCAGCTTGAAAGAACTACAGTGCGGATCTACAAGTAACCATACTATTGAAGGTTTGAAAGTGGTGGCACATCTAGCGGTACACCAGGAGTTGGCTCTAGTACTTGTGCATCTGGTAATTCCTTGGATAGAAGTTCCTGCATTAGATAACCACAGATTCAATTACCATATTGCAGTGAAAGTCTTATACTTGAGCAACCTAAGAGGGCGGAGTTGTGCTGGTTCACAGTTCATTATATGTGATATTCTTAATAATACAGTTAGTACAGATTATTAAAAAAAAAAAAGTACAGATACTGCACAGTAACTTTACAATGGTAGTGAAATATAGACATACTCAGACAAATTTTCCACATGATAGTAAGAATGCACAGCATGACCAGCAGGCCAAAGGTCAGCAGAGTATAACAACATAGTCCGTATCTATGTTTGCTTGTGGTTTCATGCAAAATCTAGTAAAAATCTTACTGGGAAAGTGAAAATATTAAAAGGACTGAATGCCTCACAATTTACCAACTTATCAAGATGATTTCTCGTCTAGGGGATAGGCTACTTCTACTTGTGCATCACACCAAAAGCTTGCATTGATTTTAAGTTAGAGTACCAGAAAGGAAATAAAATTTTCTGCAAAACTAAGATGGCTCTGCTCATTGAATGCACATCATAGCAAGAATCTGCATAGTGGAATTTCCTGAAAACTCTATCCCATGTCATCTAATATAAATTAGTGTTCATTTTTCTCTATATCAAAATGAGTAAAATGTGAATGATAGCACTGGGTATGAGAACAAACCTTGAATGATTCTATTGTTCCTTCAGATTTGACTATACTAGCAAGCAACCCTTTGCTCTCCAACTCCCCATTTCTCATTGGGACGATGAACCTAGAAAATATAAACAGAGACATTGGTATGCTTACAAGGAAACCATATTTATCTACATCAGTACGAGGTAAAAAGGATTTTTACTTGGCATCAAGAAGCTTTGCAAGTTGAACTGCATCTTCTTGTCCCGAGACCAGAGTGAAATATGGAAGAAGCTGCTTTATGACCGGTGTGATGACAATGTCAGCCCTTTCCTTCTCCACTGAACCAGTGTTATATACACAATGGGGTTCATAGTAAAGAGTCAATTTTTCTTGTGGAGAAATGACTAGATATCTGGTCCAACAAAATACACAATCTAGGTAACTAACCCTTTAACTACAATACAAGATATTACTTCAAATGAAATACAGATTGCCGAAGGAATTCATGGGAAGCAGATACACAGACCACATATTTATGCACACAAGGAACAAGTTCTAAATATGTACTTAAATATCAGAGGATCATAAAAAAGCATAGAGAGATGAAACAATACTTGATAAATGGAATTCACCAGAGTCACATTGCAATAAAAGAATTTACCCGTTTTCAGGGCGCTGCCAAGGAGGACCTAGAACTGGCCCTGCAGTGGCCTGAACTTTGACTTTAGCCCCGTTCCTTGCTTCAATAGTGGAGCTCTGACCAGGTTCCAGATACGTGACCTGAAATGGAGGGTTGACAGTGAGTCCTAAATAGAACAGGCAACTGAACTTATGTTCTGAGCATTTAATTGTCCAGATATATTGAATGCTGCAGGTATTGCCGGTTTCAGAAACCAAATCCAAGTTGAAACACGACAGTAAGGTCCATTTGCCAGAATTATGCCCACCGTCATACTGGCATGTGTAACTAACCGAAAATTGAGAGGAAAGAGATACACAGCTGAAAACCACAAATATTCTACAGACTAATTGCCATGTCCTAAAAAAAAGTCTACATTAGTTCTTGAGAAACAAGATCACTTGATCAGTAAGAGACAAACAAAGGCTCTTCCCATCACTACTCAGGGCTGACTCGAATCACTCCACTTAGTTTAAAAAAAAAAAAATTCACTCCAACATTGATATATATTTGTAATTTGTGAAGTTGATCAGACAATTCTTCCTCTTTACTACTCAAAATTGGCAGATAGAGTATGCGTTTCAGTGTATCAACATTATAAGCTTCTAAGAAGCGCTATGTGAATTGAATCTCATGTGTTAGCTTTTTATGGTGGCTATGAAGAATGTTCTACATCAATTGGACAAATAGTATTTTTAAGAGAAAACATTCAGGTACAGCTGCCTATAAAAGAGCACACCAGTTCAAATTGAATACACTTACATTGCTGAAAAGGGGATCCAACAATGCCTTAGCATTTGGAGTAGCTATTACTCTAAGAGTTGGGTACTTCTCCGAGAGGGGCTTTAACGTCTTCAAATGGCAGTGATCATCAAGGCTTTGTGTAATCAGTAAGCAATCAACTTCTGGAACATCAGTTAGCTGCACTAAAGTCCCACACCAACTTATAAATTCCATTCTAATTCTTCAAAAGAAGTTTAATTTATCCATAAAAATATCAAATTCCAAACGGAAAGAGTACCTGGAAATTCTTCAAAAACCTCTTGGCAGCATCATAAAGCCAAGGGATTCCAAAATCCAAATTACCCACCAAGATTGGATCCACCAATAGTTTCACTCCACCCACATCCCACAACCAACTATTTCCCTAAGGAGAAAAGATTGCATATTCATGTCAAGAAATGCTCAAAATCAATCAAATATGAGACAAACCAATAAGAAAATGAAAACTCACCTCCAAGTAAGTGAGTTTGAAACCATCAGTATCATCAGACGAACTAGACGTGACTGCGTTTTCCTCAGAAACCAAAGCAGAAACAACCTCACGTCTCCTGTAAACGTGTGACTTAGAGACATGAGACCTGGACATTGAAAGCCTTACTGGTTTGAAACTTGAGCAAATTTGAGTGGCTCTAATAGAAGAGAGAACTGGAGAGTGTGAGAAAGGGGATAAGTGTGTTTTATTTGAACATGGTTTGGGAAGATGGCTGCACTGAGCAACAGCCATGGTGTTCTTCCCGCAAATTTGGAGCGTCTTCAACTAAGAATGATTTTTTTTTTCTTTTTCGACAAGAACCAAGGATGAATTGTATACAGTTATTACCTAATTAATCACTTTGTTTCCCAAAAGTTCAGGAAGTTTCAAATGGACTTGATGCTGCCACTTGCTCACACCACAACAACACAAAAAAGACTTCTTTCTTTTCTAGTCAACACCAAATTCACATTCATCATGAAAATTCATATCTAGACGTATGTTTAAAGAATGAGAAGCACGAAAAAGATAAAACATAGAGATTAGAGAGAGATATTAACTCGTTAACATTACATCCACCACTCCCATAAAAGAATGAGGAAGCCATTGATCTTAATTTGCTTTTGTTTCGTCTGAGGGCCTAAGGAGGCCAAGAACACTTTACGATTAGTTTTTTTCTTCTTACATTTATATCTTGAAAGCAAGTTCTCTTTCCCATCTTTTGGGAATGTAAGGTATAATACTGGCGATTTTGTTACCATCTGGTTTTGGCAACTCATCACCAGAGGGGACTTTCTCATGCCACACAAATTCATTTTCATGTTCATGCTTCCTGAGTAATTCGGCAAAATTATCGATTTCCTTCTTGATAACAGATTTCCAAGATTGTTCACTTGGTATTTTCCTTTTCGCATTGATCAGTGCACGTCGAAGGAGTCCAACAGCAACCCCGAATTGGCCATCATTCTTCAGGCTTTCAGCCAAGTATTTCTGACTTTTTAACTCATGTAACACTTTGCAAGATGTGATGAATTCCTGCACAAACCAGAGAGAGCATCCAGAATCAATTCAGAACTTTTTACTCAAGGTGAAACATTATTGAACTTTTTCCCAAAATTGAATGAATAAACAGTGTGCAAATTGTGCACATACCACTAAGAACGAAGAGATATCTTTGCATTCCATGGAAGCTGTATGTAAAGAATCTGTGGCTTCATCAAGCAACTCTACAATACCATAGTGAAGCTTTGCCAAAAGACCAAAACTGGTACCTTTTTCTTCAGCCCTCTTTATTGTTACTGCCTATAATGGTCACATAAACAACTTCAATTATTTCCGACCATAAAAAATTCAACTGATCAGAAGAAAAATGGATAAGGAAAAACAGTTGATCTGTTCACATATTAGAAAATGGAGTGAAAGAACCCATGATTCTGTAGTGAAAACACAGCACGTTCAAGAAAGTGACTACCAAAGGACTGACCTGGGCCTCAGCCAAACAAATAAGGCTTATGACAGTGGACACAGATGGGACAACTTCTGGTGGCTTTTCCACAGGGACTGAAGGCTGTAGAGAAGGAAGGACCTCATGAGCAAGACAGTAATAAACACCAGCAGCTTCTCTGAAAAGGGTCACGGATTGCAAAACATCTGTAACAAGGCAAAGAAAAGTTAGCATCTATGGTGATAATAGAAAACAAATACTACAATAATGATTGTTAGACTGCATTCCCAACCTGATGGAAGAACTTCTGATGCTCTCTCCCGAAGGATTGCGCCATAGAGGAAAAGAGTCATAACAATCTCAAATCGCAAGTTATCCATTTGAAAATATTTAGAACCTCCAAACTTAAAGAAGGACGATGAACTAAGAGCACTAGTCCATTGTATCTTAAGTTCTGAAGTCCACTGAACTATCTGTCCGTTGCTGCTGACTGAATCAATGTGAAAGAGCAAATTTTCCAACACAGGAAGATACAGTTCTAGTTTTTGAAGAACCTGAGCCATTAAGAAAGAAACAATACTAGAATAAGTATAACAGTAACTAGATACTGGATCACATAATCAACAAGAAGTAATAGTATCCCCACGCAGACAAGTTCTTCATGCAACATTATCACACAATCTAGATGCCGTGAAGATTGAAGGACACCGATTTACTCACATTAGACTAAATACAAACACAGAATCAAAATATATCTATAGACAAGAGATTGATATAAACGGACAAATTACCTGTTCAGACTGTGAAGTTAACCCTCCAGACATTTCCCTTGCAATGGCCTTAGTAATGGGACTGCTCTTATTAGTAGACTCCACGAGAATCCTGCGCTTAGAGCTCAACTCTTTCAGCTGTTCAAGTGTTGCAGAATCACGAGCAACATATGCCTCTTCAAACACAATCTGTCCCCATCAACAACACAATGAGAAGTCAGTAACTACATGAACAACAACTAGTGATGAACTTTTGTGTATTCATCCCCAGAACCTCCAATACCCATCTCCCCCAAATTTACTAGATTTTACAATCAAGAATGCTCACAATGCCATAGTATTAAAGTTCCTCTCTTTCCCTAAACTCTCTCTCCTTGAGTCCTAAACAAGTCTATGCAGCATTCACACAAGAAACTAAAGCAAACCCAACTGGGTATATCCAAAAGAACAAAACTTTTGATTCAGTGTATACAATAAGTCCATGAAATCAAAAAATCAAGAAGACCCAAGAAGCTTAATCAGTACAAAAAGCCATCAAATTTTAAAAGGCACCAAGAAACTACCTTCTTGGTCTTAAGATTTGCTGGGTCTCGAAACTGAAGCATCATCTTCGCTAATGTAAGCAAAACCCAGAAGAATCCCTTAAACCCTACAGAGCTAGCTCTTGGATAATCATACAATCTTCAAAACCCACAAGTCCCAAGTATAATTAAAAATAAAACCCAGTTGAAATCAGAAGAGAGATAGAGAGAGTATATAAGCTTGAGGAACTTGGAAAGTGTATATCATCGTCTCTCTGGTTATTGAAAGCTAAACGGGTTTCTGTTTGGGGTCGTTTTCTGGGACTGTTTCTTGTTGGCTTCGTTTCCTTCTCAACCAAGGTTTGAGATTGGACTGGGCACCCACGCGGCCACGCTGTTAATTATTGGGCTCTACCTCTCTTTCTCTCTCACATTTTTTATTTGTCTGTGAAGAATGTTTAAAATTATAGAAAAATAAAATTGAAAAATAAAAAAAGGAAAAGGGAAAAGATTGGAAATTTGTTCGGATACCGACATCGTTATTATTTAAGAGAATTGGGGGAGTTTTGACAAATATGATAAAAATAACAGAAAATGAAAGTTCTCATGAATGATGGATCAATTTCTTAGAAAGTCGTTTATGTGAGTTTTATAACAATTTACACAATTTGCAAACCGACGCAAATAAAAAATGTGCCATGTATGGTTGAAGAATATGTCAACTTGACAAAATCTCAAATCAAACAAGAAGAAGACTTTGAATAACATTCATGGCATGAAGACATAAACATATACAAAATTTTTATCTGTCTTATGAGGTTGACATGTTAGGTGTGATAGTTGGCGCAATTCTCTGGTTAATTTGTATAACTCGTTAATACAATTTCTTTGGCTCTCTCGAATGACAAATGTCATATAAATAACTAAAAGACTTAACGACACGATGATATATGACATCTAATGATTATAGTGATTTAACGTGTTTCAAAATGTCAAACTACAAACACACTATACGGTTTTGTTTTCAATCCGTAAAATCAAAACCATATAAGAATTAAGAAACCACGAGTTGCCTATTTATAGACACAATATCTGATTCTCTACACCCAAAAACTCCAAAATGACAAGAAGGCTGATGGCAGCATATCCATGTCACAAATATTCAATAGTGTAGGCTGATGTAAGCAAGCATCCCCACCAAAAACGCAGCGTTTTGGAACCCAGAGAGAGAGATTCCCCGGTCTCATATAAAAAACAATGCTTCCCTGCTCTACCGTTTCGCATCCACAACAAGACCTTCAAATTTTTCTTCTCACCGCTAATTGGTGGGAAATTCAAACCTCTCCGCCTCTCTTCTCTTCTCCTTAAAACCCCTCCGCCGCATACGGCGCCGTTTCGTCTTCCGATTCCGTCTCCTCCTTCTCTCATCTCCCTCTTTCATTTCCGCATTTCGGAGACGGTTGACCGTCTTCTCCGATGGCGGAGAAGCAGCTGATCGTCGTCGTCGAAGGCACGGCGGCCATGGGGCCTTACTGGCCCGCCGTCGTCTCCGATTACGTCGAGAAGGTCATCAGGTATATCCTTAATTTCTTTACACTCAGCTCATCGTTTTCTTTGAATCGCTAGGGTTTCGGTTTTTCTATCCTTGAATCATTTTGATCGATTCTAACTCTTTGAACTTGGAATTTGTGCTATTCTGAGTTCAATTTTGAAATTGGAGACCATATATATATATTTGCAATTTTTGATCATATACAGCCAGTTATGAACTTGAGTGCGCAAATGTTTCTAGGGTTTAGGGACTTGGAATCATAGCCTTGCTTTGATTTCGAGTCGGCAGATTTAGGGAGGTGATAGGAGTGTTTGCTGGAGTATTGAATCTCGATTTATAAACCGATCATATATAGGCTTGGCTTATTTATACAATGTACCAAATTTGACTTTGTACAACTAGTGGTGGCAACTGGATTGATATTACTATAACTATATGCCAGTTCTGATTTATGTCTGCCTGCAGGTCTTTATCTGGAAATGAGTTAAGTGGTCAGGTATGCTTCTTTTTTCTACTAATATAATTGAATCTCCTTTACAGCGTTAGGACTTTGTATTTCTTGTCTATAAGTTTAGTTTTAGCTTGCTAACTGTATTTATAATCATGCATTATTTGGATTTGATAATGCAGAAGCCCTCCTCTTCTACTGTTGAGATGTCTCTCGTCACATTCAATACTCATGGATCTTATTCTGGTATGTAGATTTCACTCGTTTTACTAAGTGTTAATCGATTATGACTTCTTAATTTATATATTCCTTTTGGGGTAACAAAGTCCTCCTGTATACCGACATCATTCAAACTGCTGACACAAAGTCAAATAATTTTCTAATGTAGTTACTCTTTGTGCATAATATATCGTGCAACCTTGATATTGGAATACAAATAGATGCATGAACTGGAAAACTAGTAGATTTTCCCTTCCTCTTGGTAGGAAAACTTGGCTATAAATCTGGAAATTTTTTTTGGTAAAAACTGTTACTTATGTAAGAGATATTGTGCCTTGCCTGTTATGCATTTTAATCGCATAGCAGCTGGATGATGTGCAAAAAATTCAGTCTTTTAAGTGCAACCAGTATTAGCTTAATGTCTTATGGAGTTCCACATCTTTACTGTGATCAATGTAGCTCAATGATCTCTATATAAATCATACATCCGATATGCAGGTTGCTTGGTACAACGGACTGGTTGGACAAGAGATATTGAACTCTTCTTACAATGGCTATCAGCTATTCCTCTAGCAGGTGGTGGTTTTAGTGATGCTGCAATTGCAGAAGGGCTTTCTGAAGCCTTAATGGTATGCCTTATTAGTCTGTATTAAACCATCTATGTGTAAGACGTAAAGTACAAATGTATCTTGGCAATGCTTCCATCTATACTAGAGACATTGGTACACATTCACGCATCCTTGTGCATATGTATGCATATATATAATGTATTATGTGAGAGATTAGAATCTTAGTTTCACTGCTGGCTATAAGTCCATGCTTCTGTGGGAGAGATGAAAGCATGTCTTGTTGCCATTTCAGCTACCCCATAATTACTCCCATAACATGTCTTACCGTAAAAGATAAGCTCGTGAGTTCAAAAGGTGTAAAATTTGTTGTATTTAACAATTTTGGAGATATGAATTAAATTTTCTATTACAAGTAGTATATGCTGTAATCTATTGATATTTTCAGAACTAAATTGAATTTAAGGATCGTAGATAATTGCATTCCTATTGTAACATGCTTAACATTTACTATTCTTACTGATGCAATACTCAGATGTTCCCTACCATTCAAAATGGAGGCCAAAATCAACAAAATGTGGATTTTCAAAAGCATTGCATTCTTGTTGCTGCTAGTAACCCTCATCCCCTACCCACACCAGTCTATAGACCACAAATGCAAAATGTGGAGCAGAGTGAAAATTTTGATGCACAAACTGAAAGCCGTCTGTATGATGCTGAGGCTGTTGCTAAATCATTTCCACAGGTTTTTTTTTAATTTTATTTATTTATTTATTTTTTTGCGTTTATGTTAATGTAGCTGTTCCTTCTCTCATGACGGTGGATCTTTATCATTGATGGGCCTTGATTCGTTAATTTTCTGTCCAGTGCTCTGTGTCTCTGTCAGTCATCTGTCCAAAACAGCTTCCTAAACTCAGAGCTATTTACAATGCGGTATGATCATGGATCAGCTCTATTTATTTATTGTCGTCCTTTTTAAGCTTTTAACTAAGTCAAACCTTTCTTTATTTGCCATAGTTCTCTGGTGAGCTTTACAGCTGGGCTCTAAAAGCTTAAACTATCATGAACCAATAATATAATTCCTATTTTGGTATCATATTCATTTAAACACTATATAATTTGTTAATGACATGCAATGAATGTTGACGATACAATAGGGAGGTGGCCATAAATATTTCCGGACTGAATATTTTTAAGTTTGCTAGAAACTGGGAACAATAATAACCACTTTGCCAATGCAGGGAAAGCGCAACCCCCGGGCAGAAGATCCGCCGATTGATAATGTGAAAAACCCCCACTTTCTCGTTCTAATCTCAGAGAATTTTATTGAGGCCCGGGCTACTTTAAGTCGTCCTGGAAGTACAACTTTGCCCTCAATTCCAAGTCCTGTAAAGATGGATATAGCTCCTGTTGCATCAGTAACAGGGCCACCTCCAACTTCTATGCCATCTGGTACTATATGCAGTCAATACGCTCATCCCTTTTTACCTTAGCATTTTTATTATGCTACACATTTAATTACCTTTTGTTTTGTGTATGGAATTTTTAAAACATTTAATGGAAGTTGTCTGATTGGCCTAAAGGGAAATGAAAGTATTTAAGCTTACTTGATTAGTTCTTGCTTATCCAGCTTTTATTCTTTGGCTAACCCCTTTTGTTTTGTTTTCTTTTCCAAATTTTTAGTGAATGGATCTGTTATGAATCGCCCATCATTTTCTGTTGGAAATGTGCCTCCTGCTACAGTAAAAGTGGTAAATTCCATGCTATATTCAATTGAAAATAAAGTTCTTTATGTTCTTTCTCCATATCAAAATATCTCAAGTAGTTGTAAACTTCTGATATAATTTTCTTTTAGGAGCCAAGCACTGTAAGTTCAATGGTAGCTGGACCTGCTTTTGCACATGTTCCATCTGTTCGTCCTCCTTCCCAAGGAGTTCCAACCTTGCAAACTTCTTCACCATCTTCTGGTGAGATGAATACAAATAATGAGAGTGTGCCAGATTTGAAACCTATAGTGAGTGGTGTGACACATCAACTACGTCCGGTGGGCAGCATCCTCAATAATATCTCTCAAGCACGAGTGATGAATTCTGCAGCCTTATCTGGAGGAACTTCTATAGGTCTCCAAAATATGGGTCAAAATCCAATGGCCATGCATGTATCAAACATGATATCGAGTGGAATGGCATCTTCAGTGGCTGCTGCCCAAAACGTATTTTCATCTTCAGCGCCTCACACTCTTACACAGGTTCCTCAGAGCTCAGGTCTTAATACATTCACTTCAGCTACTTCCAATGTGTCTGGAAATTCTAACCTTGGCATGTCGCAACCAATGAGTAACCTCCAAGGTGGTGTTAGTATTGGGCAATCTGTTCCTGGCATGAACCAAAATCTCTCAGGACCCCAAATGGTTCAAAATGGCATTGGAATGAATCCAAACATGATGAGTGGCCATGGTTCAGCAGGTTCGTCCTCTGGAACTGGTACAATGATTCCTACTCCTGGAATCTCTCAACAGGCCCAATCTGGGATACAGTCACTTGGTGCAAACAATAGTTCAATATCTAATCCGTTGTCACAACAGACATCAAGTGCTCTGCAATCTGCACAATCCAAATATGTAAAAGTCTGGGAGGTAAGTCTAGTATACACTTTCGGAAAATAAAGTTGGCTTTGGAAATTGCTGGTGGAAACATTTTTCATGTTAGACAGTCAGGGAGATTTTTAATAGTTTTGACTTCCAAATTGGCTCTCTATTGCTATGTGATTCTCACTTGTTATTGGATATTCAAACAATGCAGGGAAATTTATCTGGGCAGAGACAAGGACAACCTGTGTTTATTACTAGATTGGAAGTATGTATCCAGATGCTTCATGCATTTTCCTTCTACAGTAACTTCTGTTTTTCATTTTTTTTTATTTAAAAAAAAACTTTTATACTTGTTATAAGGATCCATTTCACTTTCAAATTTTAAATGGAAATTTACAGATACACCCACATGTCGTATGGTCAATGGCTTTTTTCATGCTCATACATCTGCAAATTTTTTTCATTCCAGAAGTCAATATAATTTCAAAGAAGCATGTGTATGGCAGTGATGCCGATTGGAAAACATTTTAGTAAACTATGAGCGAGTGTCATCAAATAAACCACAGAGATGTCTGTTTCAGGACCTGACACATGGAGTGTTGTAATTAGCGCATTTATCTTTTACAATATCATCAAATACTCTGCTGGTCATTATATTCACAAAGGCTTTCTCTTCCTTTGTCAGGGATACAGAAGTGCTTCAGCATCTGAGACGTAAGTCCGCAGAACTCTCTACTTTCTTCCAAATACACTAGCTGGAATACAGTTAATGCTTTAATGTTCAAAGTTGCTCTCTTTAATCATTTTTTATTTAGGAAACAAGTAACTAGTTTGTAAAAGCTGAAATAATATGTTCTTGACTGAGTTTATACTTGACTTCAATTTTGACACCTTTAATAGAAAGCTATTGGATGATATGGTGAATGTGTTTTCTTAAGTAACCTCCAAATTTAAGAGTCCTAATTCTATGCAATATAGTATGCTGGCCTATATTGAATGTCCTTAATTATGGGAAAGTGCTATGTCAATAACATATTTAGGGCATCTGAGCTATATTTTGATTGACAAATGTCTTGTCCACTCCTCAGGCTTGCAGCAAACTGGCCACCGACAATGCAAATAGTCAGGCTTATATCTCAGGATCACATGAATAACAAGTAACTTCTCATTTAGTGAAAACCTTCTCTCTGGTTATTATATAAATGCAGTGAGATGTTTGTCTCAGTTTTCCTGATTATTCCGAGTTATTACATTATTTCAGGCAATATGTGGGAAGGGCCGACTTTCTAGTATTTCGGGCAATGAATCAGCATGGATTTCTTGGGCAGTTGCAAGAAAAGAAGCTTGTAAGCTCGCTCTCTCTCTCTCTC
>NC_020494.1:16227107-16228574 GCF_000184155.1 Fragaria vesca subsp. vesca | reverse complement strand
TCTCTCTCTCTCTCTCTCTCTCTCTCTCTCTCTGTGATAGTTCCTTTCTTTTACCTCAGTGAACATATTCCAACATGAGTCTTCATGAAACCTTTGAGCTTTTCATTTGAACCTTTTCTTTTACCTGTTTTTTTTTCCCCCTTTTGAGGGGTATGGGATAAAATAAGCACATTCTTTACTGGGAAGAAGGGGAATTTCAAATGGGTGCTGCTAAATGTACCCAGTAAATTACTAAATAGACCCAGCAACATGATTTGTGTCCCTAATCTTCCGATTCTACCCCTTAAACATCTATAATTTTAAAATTTATTATCATAAATAAATAAAATAAAGGAATAACCAACATAATTATCCAAGAAGTCCAGAACTCCGAGTCTCTGACGGTTTTCTGCCTCTTTCATTCTCATTTCTTCATCTTCCCTGGACGTTGCTCCTCTTGCTGCAAATTATAAGAGTCTCACCTCCAATTATGGGTGAAAAGGCAAGTACGAATTTGGGTATTGCATAAATTGAATAGGATTCATGCGATTTTGCAGAATCTTGGTATTGCAGCCAGTTAATCAACAACCCAACCATTCTCTTCCCAATTATTGGTGTTCCAATTTCAATATTGGTGTTCAAGTTTCCTAAATGGAATCTAAAATTTAAATTGAGTTTTAGGGGTGATTGTCCTCATCATAAAATCAGGTTCATACATAAACATAGGTCTAACTTCTACTTGAGAAGAGGAAGATTCATGCGTATTTTTTAGAAATGAGACAATGAATAAATCTGGGGAGGACGCGAGAAATCATTTTGTTGATAGATTCTGCAAATCGCATGAATCTTGTAGAGGTGATGAGACGATGAATAAATCTGGGGAGGATGACATATATGATATATTTTTCTTTCTTGATTTAATTAAACCAAGGGTAAAATTAGAAAATTAAAAATTGCTGGGTTCACTTAGTCATTTGCTGGGTACATTTAGCAGCACCCTTTCAAATTTGCTATCAACATTGAAATGACAAGACAACCCCCAAGGCCCCAAAATGTTTAATTTGAGGGTAAAAGTGTACCGTTGTGGAACTCCCTACTTGTACTACTCTCACAGTCTCACCATTGCTATCTTTGATACTCTCTCCATTTTTCTCTTTTCCAGTGGTAAAATGATGATATTGGCTTAGTGTGTGTGTGTGTGTATATATATATAGAGAGAGAGACAGAGGATCAGAAGCATGTCCGCACTCGGCTTAAAGTGCGGACGTCCGTCCGTTCTCCACCCTCCGGCGCCGACGACAGCGCGCCTCCACCCTAGAAGACTTTAGCAGCGTCCCCGACCACTTTCCCTCCCCGGTGACTCCGTTTTTTTCCAGTTTTCCGGTGAAATCAACTTTGTTTGAAGTTTCAGGTGATCTCGCCGGAAAACGGGAAAAGAACGGACTCGCCGGGGAGGAAAAGTGGTCGGGGACGCTGCTGGAGTCTTCT
>NC_020494.1:16198767-16226435 GCF_000184155.1 Fragaria vesca subsp. vesca | reverse complement strand
CTATTTATTATATATATATATATATATATATATGGAATCGTCCTAAAGCTAATTTCCACTTTTTCAGTGTGCTGTCATCCAATTGCCGTCTCAGACACTACTGCTATCTGTTTCGGACAAAGCTTGCCGCTTGATTGGGATGCTTTTCCCAGGGGTAAGATTATTACTGATTTATGGTTCCTTTTTCAAAGTAAGTTTTAACTGCCACCACCCTGAGCTTGTAGATCCTCAACATGTGAGGCACCTTCAATATCAAAAGCAACCTGCAAAATGAAATAGTAAGCCTGTATTTCCGGGAAGATTTTGTAGGCGTCTTCTTGCCTGTGTTAGTTGCTTTTGATGCTGAAGGCTCCATGCATTAAATGCAATTTTTATTTGTATTTTGTTCCAAATTAATGGAGGCCTATGGGGTTCTCCAAATTGAGGTTGTGGCTCGGCATTGTAACTTTGTCTTAATTTCTTATTAAAGCTAAGTCTACCATCGGTTCAGGATATGGTCGTGTTTAAGCCACAAGTAGGTGGTCAGCAACAAATGCAACAAATGCAACAACAGCAACCTCAGCTACAACAAATGCAACAACAGCAGCCGCAGCTACAACAGCTGCAGCAACAGCAGCCTCAGCTACAACAAATGCAGCAACAACAGCCGCAGCTACAACAAATGCAGCAACAGCAGCCGCAGCTACAACAGATGCAGCAACAGCAACCACAGCTACAGCAGCAACAATTGCAACCACAGCTACAGCAACAACAGCAACCCCAACTGCAGCAGCAGCATCCACAGATGCAACAACAACAACAACAACAACAGCAACAGCAGCAGCAGCATCCGCAGATGCAACAACAGCAGCAACATCCTCAGATGCAGCAACCACAGCAGCAGCTGTCGCAGCTCCAGTCGCAACAGCAAATTCCACAACTGCAGCAACTACAGCAACAACATCAACATCAACAACAACAGTTGGTTGGGGGTGGAATGGGTCAAGCTTATGGTCAAGGCCGGTCACAATTAGTTTCACAAGGACAAGTTTCATCACAGCAAGGGCCTAATATGCCAGGAGGCTTTATGGGTTAACAAGAGTGTTGCTTGTTAGAAGTAGTAGAAGTAGTAGACTGGCATAAAACTTTATGTATTAGCATTGACAAACATGCTGGTGTTCATTGCCTTGATCGATGATCCCTGTTTAACACGCATGAGGGAGCAGTAGAGAAAATTCCCCGAGTCAATGTTCGGGAAACAGACTGAAAACTGAAGCAGAAGACACATTTCTCGGTCCTTGGCATTGCTAAAGTAACCGAGAGGGATAGTTTTTCTGGGATATATGGTCGTAAAATTCAATTCTCAGTTGCATTTCTAGTATGATCAATAAGTGATATGAACATGACGTTAATTCGGCGTAAGATTAAACTAAACGTGATGCTTAAAGCTAAATATGATGCTTAAAGCCTTAAACCTTTAGTTTTGTGGTAAGCAGTGGCTTGCAGTCACCTCTGGGCTCCCAAAGTGACTGGGGACACTTGGAAGGAAGAAGGAATAAGACACCACTACGAAAGCATGAAGAGCATCCTTTGCCTTTAATCATTACCCCCTAAAACTATTGCCCTCTTTATAAAGCCACTGTTTTATAGTTGTACTGATTGATTTTAGGAAGTATCCATTCACCAACCAACACACAAATTTCATAATTGGTTCAAATCATGGATAACAAAAACAAATAATTGCATAAATGGTCTTTTTTTTTTTTTTTGGTTCTGAAGCATAAATGGTCTATCATGTGAAAGAAAAATTGATGGTTGAGCTTCATGGTGCTTTCAAAATGGGGTCCTTCCTAATTCCTTGATTTGGGTCATTTAGTGGGTGGGAGGAGTATATCACAATTCTTTGCTTCAGTAATCTATTTCAGTAGTGGGCTGCTATCTTTTCCCAATATATACAAAAGGATTGCTGTATCAACTTAAAAATATTTACTGCTTCCTGCATCAGTTTTTTTCTTCTACTTATCTAATTAGTCTTTAAAAGCACTTTGGGGATAAGCAATGTGCATCCCACATTTCCTTCTATGTTCCATTTCCAACACTTCGGCTTAACTTTTTAGGTCACTAAGCCCTATATAGATGATGATGGTCACTGAACTCCCACACTGAAAGTGCTTCTCTGTCTTCATTGCTAAAAAGATGGTTTCAACTTCTCCTCCTCCAAAGGTGAGCACCACCACCCTTTACGTAACTCACACCAATCATACACTTGGTACTTGTTTTTCAATTTTCACTCTGTTTGTCTGATTTTCCATGTTCCAAATTCTAGCAGCAGGAAGCTCTTTCAGACAACAAATGGAAGGAGGAGGCAGACAACACACGCCGCGCCAAATGGTGGTACTCCACCTTCCACACCGTCACCGCCATGATAGGTGCCGGTGTCCTCAGCCTACCATATGCCATGGCCTACTTAGGATGGTACTATACTGATCATACTCGATCAAACTACTTAGCCAAGCAGGGTTCTTGTACTTATAGACCAAAGTCATAAAACCATTTTTCTATCTTCTTTGTTTTCGCTATGTCAGGGGTCCGGGGACAATGGTACTGGCAGTTTCTTGGTGCATGACCTTGAACACAATGTGGCAGATGATACAACTCCATGAATGTGTTCCAGGGGTTCGCCTTGATCGGTACATAGACCTCGGTCGACATGCCTTCGGTCCTAAACTCGGGCCATGGATCGTGCTTCCACAGCAGCTAATCGTCCAAATTGGGTGTGACATAGTGTACATGGTCACTGGGGGAAAGTGTCTGAAGCAGTTCATGGAGATGGCGTGCTCTAGTTGCACACCAATCAAGCAATCCTACTGGATTTTGATGTTTGGTTCCATTCATTTCTTCCTTTCCCAGCTTCCCAACTTCAACTCTGTCGCTGGTGTTTCGCTAGCAGCAGCTATCATGTCACTAAGGTATAGAACCTCTTTGTCTAACTTCTCACTTCTACTTTACTCTTGGAGTTACGATTAGAGTCCAACTTTGGTACAACTCCCTACTGAGAAACGTTTATTGGTCACAACAAATCTGTCTGTAATAGGATCATAGGAAGCAAGGACATTCGTAATATTTGGACCACTGAATCTATATTAATGTAACGATATATTAATTTGTCGATAAATTAGTAGGTTATTGTTTACAAAGATAATATTTTTTGGCTCAAGGTTATCCTACTATTCTTACAGATCAGAGTATCACCAAATCTTTTAGTTGGCTTTGGTACAAAATATCACAGAAAAAGAAAAAACATGAACTCAGTTTGAAGTTCTTATTACTGTGCAGTTATTCCACAATAGCTTGGGCAGGTTGCTTAAGTAAAGGCCCGGTAGATAATGTTAGCTATGCATACAAGAAAACAAGCTCAGTTGATTACATGTTCCGGGTGTTCAATTCACTTGGTCAAATCTCGTTTGCATTTGCCGGACATGCTGTGGCTCTTGAAATTCAGGCAACAATGCCATCAACTCCGGAGAGGCCTTCACGAATACCGATGTGGAAAGGTGCCGTTGGAGCCTATATTATTAATGCAATTTGCTATTTCCCGGTGGCCCTGATCGGTTACTGGGCTTTTGGGCAAGATGTTGCTGATAATGTCCTAGTGGACCTCAAGAGACCTGCTTGGCTAAGTGCATCTGCAAATTTAATGGTTGTTGTCCATGTTATTGGCAGCTATCAGGTAAATGAGTACTACTACACTCGCCAAATTTGTTAACCAAATGATGATTGTTAGTTCATTACCGATATGAATGTAACTAAAAAGTTGCGTGTCTAGGTTTTTGCTATGCCGGTTTTTGACTTGTTAGAGAGGATGATGATGAAAAAACTGAACTTCCCACCTGGAGTGGCACTTAGACTAGTTGCTAGATCAGCTTATGTTGGTAAGATTCCCAATCATAATATGTGTTTGATTTTGATCAATCATTTGATTAATACCTCAAGTACTTCCCTCTCTTTCAGCATTCACATTGTTTGTTGGAGTCACCTTCCCTTTCTTTGGAGACCTTCTTGGTTTCTTCGGCGGGTTTGGTTTCGCCCCAACTTCATACTTTGTAAGTCATTCTCTCACTCACCCTCTATTTTGTTTCTCTTATCTTACAAGTCTTCAACAAGAAAGTAATCATCTCGAGCATGATAATTTTACAGCTTCCTAGTATAATGTGGCTAGCTATCAAGAAACCGAAGAGATTCAGCACCAATTGGTTCGTCAACTGGGTAAGCAAATTAGATAATTCATCCCCTCAATTTCTTTGGAACAATAGAAATATACAGTGAGTAAAAAGTTGCTTGACAATCATATATGACTGTTTTGTGCAGGCTTCCATATTTGTTGGAGTGTTCATTATGTTAGCATCCACCATTGGTGGTTCAGGAACATCGTCACTGACGCATCCACATATCGTTTCTACACTTAAATTATAACCAAATTATGTCATTGATTGGACCAAAGTACCAAACTCATATACTATCAAACTAGTACTTGGTTATACCAAAATACCAAGGACTTGGTTATTTGATGCTGCCACTTGAATTGTGTGGATCCTGTCTACACCAATCTACCAAGTAGTTCTTCTGCATTTTCAGTTTGTATCATGTTCCTTTGCTGGAGCAAAAGCAGTGAAAGGAGTATTTTAATTAGCTTTTTTATTTTTGAGTTGAAAATGTCGTCTAATATGAAATTCAATAAGCAGTGCAATGATAGCATGTATGTTAAGACCGTCAGAAAATGCTATCACTCAGGATACACAAAGCGTGCTCTCTCCTCACACAAGAATACAATAAGCACACCCCTAACACATCCACCGTTTTTTATTAAGCACTAAGCCAAAAGATTAATACCTTATGCACGAATGAAATAAGCAAGAGGTATCCAATCTCTTGCCGAACTCGAGCAAAAAAAATAAATTAAAGTCATACATACAATCCCTTAGAAAAAGAGAAAGTAGGCTCAAAACAAACCAAAAAACTAAAATACTAGAAACCAACCAGCCCAGGCCGCACTGATGAGTGATGACAACTTCAATAAAAGGGAATATGTAGTCCAAGTACTGATCGATGAAGCTAGGTTATCCCGGGCATGACCCTTGACAATAATGCTGTTAATGTTATGCAAGAAGCTATAGCAGACAAAAATGACTTGTCAGTGGTGATCATATGCGCTCAGGCTGATGCTGAAGAACACGGCGCACACAACAAAGGCAAAATGGGCTTCTGAGTTCATTACTCGAACCCTGCAAGTGGAGGATGTTAATGAAATCGATCACTTAAAGGAATATCTCCTTTCATTCTATACTGTACATGCTCATATGGAATTTCAATAAAAAGTTGTTATTTACCGTACCTTATAACATGGACTAGCTTATTTCTTTCACATTTGCAGTTACATAAAGTTTATAAACGATGAATCAGTATAAGTTTCTAAAAATTACAACTCCGGTTTAATTTAAACCAAAGTGCGGAATTCAGATGGAATAACGTCACTGTCTGGCTCTAGGGAATTTTAGGTAGGTGATGCACTTATAGGAAGTAAATAGAAACCGATTCCAGTGAGGCGGTGTCTCTCTTGACTCTTGAGGCGGGGAATTTTCTAAGGTACATACTTGTTTGTGATACCTACATTTACTGATAGGACAACAAATTTGTTGTTGTTTTGGTAAAGATAGTCATTACTTGCTTGAGTAATTTACAAGTTTATGAACAACTTGTTGTCATTGTAGTAACTTGGTTCAATTATATGTAAATGTGTAAAACAAATGTAGTAATTTTGTTGTCAATGCTGTAAATTTTACATACTTAACTTGTCATTTTTGTTCAATTAGTGATAAAATGATTATATGATATACATCTTAGTAATGGAGACAACCCTTTGAACAGGAATGTTAGCAGACCTAATTATGCGGACAATTTGGTCGAAGAGCTTAAAGTGTTGATCACCCAAAGTCCCAAACTAGTATGCAAAATGTTTCATCGTTCCAATTTATGCATTTGAAAGAGCCTTGTGATCTCAGCTGGTATACAAGGAATTAATCTTTAAATCTTTATAGTTTGATCATGCTATCAACGTTATAGTTGAAGGGCTTTCCTCGAGAACCTTTACTTCGAACAGGTAGAAAGCCAATCCGATCGAGCGAGCCGGTCGATATTAAACATTCCTGCACATCACCTAATATTTTCCGATGGCTAGGTCATAGCTGATGCTAATATATCTGCCTTCTCTAAATTTGGTATAGATGTTGAAGCAAATCCTTGGGCGAAAACAAATCCCACGCACAATAAACAATTATATGCTTCCCCAACTTGTGCCATTGGAAGTTTGTGGGGACTCGATCATCTCTGGTTCCATTCGATGAATTCTCCCCTTCAGATCTGACTGGGAAATTTTCAATCTAAAATATGCTTCCCCCACTTGTCCTCGATGAAGCCGATTTCATTGACCCTAAGAAATCTGGGTTCTTCACGTTCATAGTCATTCATGCAGAAAAAGCACCTTGAGCCTTATCCAATACGTGCTTGTTTGTAAAGAGGGTTATACACAAGTGTTTATATACGCAGACTATTGCGACTATTGCATAGCATGCGCGGCTGGCCTTCTTCAGTTCTGGCCGCCACCCAACGTTCTCCTTGCAAGGAAGAGGCACTTACTTGCACTATATATACCAGTTCATGCAAGCACCAAATCACTTCAACTCATACCAACTGAAGTTCGATTGAAAGCAATCATATCGATCACGTACTTAGCTTCATTTGGTTCTGGAAACAAATGGCTCTCCATCAAGTTTTAGCATCTCCAGCTCAAACCCTGAATGTTGCTTTCGATGTTAAGCCACGTCCTGCTAATTATGCCCCATGCATCTGGGGCGATCATTTTCTCTCATATTCTTCTATGGTAAGGGATACATATATATATGTTTCTTACGTGCATGAAGTAGACAATGCTAATTATATTCCCAGTCACTTATTGTTATATGTTTCTTCAATTTGCTCTTATGTAGAAAGTAGACGTTAAACTCGAGCAACGTGTCCAAGAACTGAAAGAAGAAGTGAAAAGAATGCTACTGGCTGCAGTTAACGAACCTGCTTCGCACATGTTAGACATGGTGGATAACATTAAGCGTTTAGGCTTGTCGTACCGTTTCGAAAATGAGATTGATACAATCTTGAAACATGTTCATGATCATTTTTACGGAAGTAAAAATCTTGGAAAGGATGGTGACCTTTACACTATTGCTCTCCATTTTCGATTGCTTAGACAACAAGGCTATAATGTTTCATGCGGTAAATAGTCTGTTATCTTTTTTCTTTTTCATCATATATATATTTAATTATAATAGCCATGTATGAACTAACTTAAATTTCTTATGCATGTTGACTAACTTCATCAGCATCTAACTCTAATGCATGAATTGGCTGGTCATGTATGTAGATGTGTTCAACAAGTTCAAGGAAAGTAATGGGACATTTAAGGAATATCTTACGAGCGATGTGGTAGGACTACTAAGCTTGTATGAAGCCACACATCTTAGGGTTCATGGAGAAGACATACTTGAAGAGGCACTGATCTTCACCAGGACCCATCTCGAGTCTGCAGCACCCCGATTGTGCTCTCCCTTGTCAAAACAACTAACTCATGCCTTGTATCAGCCACTTTGGAAGGGATTTTCAAGGGTTGAAGCAAGGCATTACATTTCTGTCTATGAGGAATATGATTCACACAACAAAACTCTGCTAACTCTTGCAAAGTTGGATTTCAACTTAATGCAGAAAGTCCATCAGAAAGAACTATGTGATATGACGAGGTTAACATATATATCATTGTCATTTCTAACTATGTATGCTAATTACTGATCTAAGATTACGGAAAATTAATAATGCTTTAAGTTCTACTATTTTTCTTCTTTTCGGTGTTTACTTTCAGGTGGTGGAAGGACTTGGACTTTGCAAACAAGCTACCTTTTGCAAGAGACAGAATCGTCGAGACTTACTTTTGGGCTTTAGCAACTATATTTGAACCTGAATATCACTTCACTAGGACGATGGTATGCAAATATGGTGCTCTAACGACAGTCCAAGATGATGTTTACGATGTCTATGGCTCATATCAAGAACTAGAGCTCTATACAGATGCTATTGAGAGGTTTGTATACCGTCAATATATTATCCTCAGAAATTTCCATAGGCTCATGCAAGGAGTTGTTAATTACTTGTTAACTAGTTATTCAGATCAGTAGGTTACTGACTTGTACATTTTGATCAGGTGGGACATTTCTGCTATTGATGATCAATTACCCCAGTGTTTGAAGGATTGCTATAAAGGACTGCTGGACAGTTACTCTTCATATGAAGAAAAGCTTGCGAAAGAAGGAAACTTATATAGCCTTGACTATGCCAAGGAAGCAGTAAGTCTTACAAATATTTGATTTGTATGTAGTCTGCATTGGATCCTAGTTTAGTAGCTTTATGAAGCCTGCTCTATATTAGTTTCATTTTTTTCATTTACAAAATATTTATAGTAATGTTGGTAATTAAGTACGTGGTTTCAGTCTCTCAGATCAAAATTCAACTTAGAGGTTACTTCCAGGAAGCCAAATGGTTGAAGGAAAAATACACACCAACAATTAATGGATGAATATATTCCAAATGGAATTAATTCATCCTTCTATCCGATGGCAGTCACATCCTTTGTTGGAATGGGAGGTCTTGTTACAAAAGACACCATGGATTGGGTGTTAAATCACCCTAAGATTGTTAAGGCTACATCGCTAATTGGAAGACTCCTCAACGACATGGCTGGCCACAAGGTACTTCGATCATATATATGTTCATATTTGGATCAGTACTATTCCCTCGTTCAGTATCAGTATCAATAACACATGTCATGTTCTTCTATATATGTGTGTACGATGCCATCGTATATAACCTTCACTTTGCTGTGTCTGTAACACTGTATATATATGTAGTTTGAGCAAGACAAAGAGCAGGGCGCCTCATCGGTGGAATGCTACATGAATCAATATGGTGTCACAGAAGAAGAAGCGAAAATCGAGCTGACCAAACAAAAGGATGCTGCCTGGAAAGACATAAACCAAGAGTGGCTTGATCTCCACTCCAACAATAGTATCCCCAAGCCCCTTCTGCAGATCATTTTGAATCTTGCACGTTCTGGTGAAGTTCTTTACAAGAATGTAGATCTATTTACCAACGCTGAAGCTGTACTCGAGGGTTTTATAGTTTCTCTCCTCATCGAACCGGTGCCCGTTTAAGCCTAGAAGCTGGTACTTGTTAATCCTCTTTGCCGTGAAATAAGTCTCCTCAAGTTCTGTCGGGAAACCTGAAAGTTCTCTAATAAAGTTTCACAAATGGCCTAATGGCCACTATGTGCTGTTGGTGAAACGATTTGGTTTGAATAAAGTACTTTATTTTAGGATGAAATAAGCAATATGTATTATAGGTTTTCAGCTTTGTATCGAATAATGACCTAGCTATAATGTATTATAGGTTTTCTGTTTTGCATTGATTAATGACTATTTGAGTTTTGCATTGATTAATGACTCTTTGAGTTTGTGGTGGAGTTTATGAGTTTATCTACTGTTGAACCTAGCATAATTTGATTGTATATATGGCTTTTGCCAATTGGAATCAACCATTCCTAGCCATTTTTCCTTATAAATAAACAACATGCATGTATGTCTACTATTCTACTTGTCTAGAAATATCGGTTTCGAGGAATTACCATATCTCGATTGGTTTTTTTTTTAAGATAAATATTTTATTGATAAAACTCAGGTCAGAATGACATCAAAGTATCATTACATTAAACAGTTGGCTCACTAATTCATGTGAGTTAGGAGATAATTAAACTAGATACAAAACAAGATTCCAAAGAAACATAAAAACCGGAGCTAAGACGCTCAATTGTGGTACTCCAAGCTTCATGAATTCATCTCTGGTTTAATATGAACCAAATTGCAAAATACAAATTGAATAACACTTTTCACATTCTAATTTATTACGTACTTTATGGCATTGTATATTTTCTTTGATCACCTCCTTGTTTTGAACGTAATTTTTTTTTCTATCACTAAAAACATTACCTTTTTTTTTCTTTGGCAAATGGTATTTAGATTTACGGGTTACCAAATCAGAAATTTTATGAAGCGTCTGTCACCCGTAAGAACTCAATTAACATCTAA
The DNA here is from genome assembly GCF_000184155.1 of Fragaria vesca subsp. vesca. NCBI lineage: Eukaryota > Viridiplantae > Streptophyta > Magnoliopsida > Rosales > Rosaceae > Fragaria > Fragaria vesca. Next base: position 16,216,215 of record NC_020494.1, on the reverse strand, counting down.
GTGAAAGTCGATTTCTACATAAGAGCAATAAGACCCCATTAACCCGACTTTTCACCTTATAAATTAACCTGCAAGTATTCGATGGAGAAAATGTGGAGACTGGAGAGACTTGGTTACGACTCCAAATTAAAGTCCCAGATAGGATTTGACCCATACCGCGTCGTATACTAAACATGGTTTTCTTCGCTAGTGCGCATTTCAGAAATTTTCAGAAGAAGGTCAAATATAGTCAGCGCAGCAATTATTTAATTTATCGTCAAACCATGTGCCATCAAGTCTTAGACCACCTGGCCTGCCGCAGCAAATATTTAATTTGTTGGGTCTGAATTCTGAAATGGCAAAAATACCAAAAACATGTCACAAATATAATCAATAATAAATATATTTCTTCATTACGTACCCCACTGCTGCAGTGGGACTATATATACGGATCAAATTTAGCAGCACTTACAGCTCCTTCACTTAAACTCACCAGTAGTCCTTGAAACAAAGCAATCAAGAAGCTCTCGACTCTTAACCAATCGTATCGATCGATTATTCAGTGTGTCCAGAATATTACCAAGAAAAATGGCGCCTGCTCAATCTCAAATCGCAAATGCCGCTTCTGATGTTAAGCGTTGTTCGCCTCATTATACTCCTGGCATTGAGGCAGAGGCATATTCTGCTGCTGCTCATCTGGTAATCATATATGTTTCTTCTACTACTATCAACCAACAATACACGTTATTTGGTCTGAATCTTAACATCAAGCTAGCTAAGATCTCGATTAGTAATTACTGTTTCTCCATTATGTAATTTATCTGTGTAGGAAGCCGACGCTGTACAGGAGCAACACTTCCAAGAGCTGAAGGAACAAGTGAGAAGAATGCTGATGGCGGCAGTTTACCAGCCTTCGAACATATTAGACATGATTGATAACATTCAACGCTTAGGCTTGTCCAACAATTTTGAAAATGAGATCAATGCAATATTGAAACTGGTTCATAATGGTTATGGTACAGAAGATCTAGAAAATGATGGTGACCTATACACTATTGCTCTCCGTTTTCGGTTGCTTAGGCAACAAGGCTATAATGTTTCATGCGGTAAGTTTAATTTGTGATTTGTTTTTCTTTCATTAATTTCTAATCCCGATATATAAAATAACTTAAATTTCTTTACAAAAGAATACGTTTGATATACATATATATGTTATGCATGTAAGCATGCATGTACGTTAACTAACTCTAAAACATTATATTAATTGGCTGCTTGTTATTTATGTAGATGTGTTCAACAGGTTCAAGCAAAGTAACGGAACATTTAAGGAATCTCTTACGAGCGATGTAGTAGGACTATTAAGCTTGTATGAAGCCACTCACCTTAGGGTTCACGGAGAAGACATTCTTGAAGAGGCACTGACCTTCACCACGAGCCATCTCAAATCTGCAGCACCCCGGTTGAGCTCCATTTTGTCGAAACAAGTAACTCATGCCTTGTATCAGCCACTTTGGAAGGGCTTTTCAAGGCTAGAAGCTAGGCATTACATGTCTGTCTATGAGGAAGATGGTTCATACAACCAAACTCTGCTAACTCTGGCAAAGTTGAATTTCAACTTAGTACAGAAAGTCCATCAGAAAGAACTGAGTGATATGACAAGGTTAATAACATATATTACGTACTGTTAATGAACAAACTGTCATTAATTTCTTTACTAATTAAGATATGTATGCTAATTGCTAAATACTGATCAAAGATTAAGGAAATTAAGTAATGCTTTCTACTGATTACATTGCTTTTACTTTTGGAATTCACATTCAGGTGGTGGAAGGACTTAGACTTTGTAAACAAGCTACCTTTTGCAAGAGACCGGTTAGTTGAGGCCTACTTCTGGGGTTTGGCGACATGCTATGAACCTGAATATTACTTTGCTAGAATTATGGCGTGCAAATATGGTGCTCTAACGACAGTCCTTGACGACGTTTACGATGCCTACGGCACATACGAAGAACTAGAGCGCTTTACAGAAGCTATTGAGAGGTTTGTGTTATATTAAGAAGCGAGTTTATTAATGCAATGAGTACTTAATTAAGGGTGTTGCTAGATGTACCCAGCAAATAGCTAAATGTACCTAGCATTAATTTTATTACCCATTTTACCCCGTTTGTATAAAAAGATGAATTTAAAAAGGGAAGTTAAACGCCTCCTCGCCGAGATCGTCAATGCCGTAAGGTCCAACTACGTCGGGTGGAGAAGCACGTCGGCTGTTTGCGCTCGCTCGGTTCCGTGTGGGAAATACCTTGCCGTCCTCACCGACGGCGTTAGAGGAGGAGGTCAAAATGATAGTTTTTTTTATTTGGAATCTTGTCCTCAGTTGGAAATGAGCGGTGGATAAACGGGTTGAGGAGGGAAGCTTGGGAGAGAGAGTGGAGGAGATGAGTGAGAGAGAAGTAGAAACGGTGATGAGAGAGAGAGAGAGAGAGAGAGAGAGAGAGAGAGAGAGAGAGAGAGAGAGAGAGAGAGAGAGAGAGAGAGAGAGAGAAGAGAGTAGAGAGGAGAGAGGAGAGAAGAGAGAGAGAGAGAGAGAGAGAGAGAGAGAGAGAGAGAGAGAGAGAGTTGCAGAGAGGAAGAAGACAGATCGGGAGTTGGAGCTTTACATTTGAAAAACGTTGTTATGAAATCAAGATTATAATTGTGTAGCATAGAACATGAGAGATTGTTTGCAAAAAATAAGCAGAGCTGATAAATTATTGCTCTTGATGTTTGTATTCATATTGAAACACAACTCAGGTAATCGGAGGATCTGGGTTTAACGTTTTGAAATTGATGCTGGGTGTAAATAGACTTAAGGGCAAAACAGGAAAAAATGTGACAAAAGTTAAAGTGCTGGGTTTATTTAGAAATTTGCTGGGTACATCTAGAAGCACCCTTAATTAACTAGTTATTAAGATCTATAGGGTTATTGATTTATATATTATGATCAGGTGGGACATTTTTGTTGTTGATCAACTGCAATTGCCCCAGTGTATGGAGGTTTGCTATAAGGGATTGTTGGATAGCTACTCAGGATATGAAGAAAAGCTTGCAGATGAAGGAAACTTGTATCGCATTGAGTTTGCTAAAGAAGCAGTAAGTCTCAGTACCAATCATTCTTCTAAACAAAAAAGTCCCACAAATTAATTATTTGGAATCGATCGGACCCTATAGTTTGGTTTGTAATTGGTTTGCCTTCTTTTTTTTTTCTTTTTTTAAGAATAAACAGGTTTTATATTAATATTAATAAGGAAGTGGTTTGAATCTCTTCCAGATCAAAATTCAACTCAGGGGTTACTTCCAGGAGGCCAAATGGTTGAAGGAAAAATACACACCAACAATGGATGAATATATTCCCAATGCACTTGATACGTCCTTCTATCCGATGGCAATCACAACCTCCGTTGGAATGGGAGGTCTTGTTATAAAAGACACCATGGATTGGGTGTTAAATCACCCTAAGATTGTTAAAGCTACAACGCTAATTGGCAGACTCCTCAACGACATGGCTGGCCACAAGGTACACTACATTTAGATAGCTGCATAATTATTGTTCTAGTGTTTCAGGCATATATGAAACCATCTAACCTTGACCTTGTATCTTAATTCTGATCATGCAGTTTGAGCAAACCAACGAGCAGTGTGCCTCATCAGTAGAATGCTACATGAACCATTATGGTGTCGGAGAAGAAGAAGCGAAAATCGCGCTAACTAAGCAAAAGGATGCTGCATGGAAAGACCTAAACCAAGAGTTGCTCGATCTCCACTCCAGCAATAGTATCCCCAAGCCCCTCCTGCAGATCATTTTGAATCTTGCACGTTCTAGTGAAGTTATTTACAAAAATATGGAAGGGTTTAACAACTCATCTGCGCTCAAGGGTTTCATAGATTCTCTCCTTATAGAACCAGTGCATGTTTAAGCCTATAAGCTGTGCTCGTTTAGTCCTCTTAATTTGCTGTAAAGTAAGTGTACTCAGAGTTCTGTCGAACAGTATGTGCTCTACTATAGTTTACCAGAGGAATAGTATTTGTTGTAGGTGAAACCGTTGTCGAATATAAGCACTTAATTTTGTGATGAAACAAGCAATTAATGTGTATGGAAAATAGAAATATTTTGAAATGTGTTCATGTCAGGGAGAGAAAAATGCAGATGCGGTCCCTCAATTCAACCCAAAAGTAAGAGAATACGTTGTGGCCAGTAGTATCCATTATAATGTATAGTTTTGTATTAAGGTAGTATTTTTTAATCATACAGGTGAAGGAGAAAAAGAATAGTTGATACATGAAATTGCAGATCAAAATGCTTTATATTTATAGTCCGAGCAAACATGCATGCAACAATAGTGTAGCTTCCACCCTTGCCAGGGTGTGCAACACTGGCCTTGATCTTGTAAACAATAACTCTTTGAATCAGTTCCTTTTCTGATTAGTACATGCTCTGCTGTATAATAAAAGATGCAAACCTTGTAAGGAAACTTTCCTATCCTTAATTACCCCTAAAATCCATGAAATGCACGTTCCTTAGTTATAACCAAGCGTTTATATACGACACGTTCCTTACCCCTAAAGTACATGAAATGCACGTTAGTCGTTTGTATAGAGGGTTATAACCAAACATTTATATACGACTAGTCGACCACCATTGCGATTACATTGACTAAGAAATGTGGTTCGTCATATCATAGCTATGAGCTATGCATGCAGGAAATTAGCTCCAGCCTAAATCTAATAAGTGCACGTTAGTCGTTTGTGTAGAGGGTTAGTCGTTTGTGTAGAGGGTTATAACCAAACGTTTATATACGACTAGTCGACCACCATTGCGATTACATTGACTAAGAAATGTGGTTCGTCATATCATAGCTATGCATGCAGGAAATGAGCTCGCCTTAATCTAATAAGTGCACGTTAGTCGTTTGTATAGAGGGTTAGTCGTTTGTGTAGAGGGTTATAACCAAGCGTTTATACACGACTAGTCGACTACTATTGCGACTACATCGACTCTAAGAAATGTATACGACTGCTATTCCGATTAATATTCCATAGCATGCGCGGCCGGCCTTCTTCAGTTCTCTGGACGCCACCCAACGTTATCCTTGCAAGGAAGAGACACTTGCTTCACTATATATACCAGTACCAAATCACTTAAACTCACACCAACTACTGAAGTTCGATTTTTTTTTTGTCGTAACTGAAATTCGATTACTAAGCTTCATTTGGTTCTGGAAACAAAATGGCTCTTCATCAAGTTTTAGCAACTCCAGCTCAAACCCCGCATGCTGCTTTCAATGTTGAACCACGTCGTGCTATTTTTGCAGCTCCTTGCTTATTGGGCGATCATTTTCTCTCATATTCTACTATGGTATGTGACACACACATACAGTTCCTATCCAAAGCGAAGCTTCGCTTTAAAATTAACCCAATACATAGATCGCTTATGTAAAGTTTCATCGAATTTGATGATCGTTTGGGTTTTCATAATCGTTATTTACACAACCAGTTCTGTTTAGACAGATTTATGTATGTTTTATATATAGCCAAAGTAATTAATTAAACAATGCTAATTATATATTAAATTTCCCAATTAATCGATTATTGTTATATGTTTCTTCAATTTGCCCCTATGTAGGATGTAGACGTCAAACTCGAGCAACGTGTACAAGGACTGAAAGAAGAAGTGAAAGGAATGCTAATGACTGCAGTTAACCAGCCTGCTTCGCACATGTTAGACATGGTTGATAACATTCAGCGTTTAGGCTTGTTGTACTGTTTTGAAAATGAGATTGATACAATCTTGAAACATGTTCATGATCATTCTTATGGACGTAAAGATCTTGAAAATAATGGTGACCTTTACACTACTGCTCTCCGTTTTCGATTGCTTAGGCAACAAGGCTATAATGTTTCATGCGGTAAATAATCTATTACTTGCTTCTTTTTTCATCAATTTCATAATCACGATAGAGTTAACTGAAAATTATTTATGCATATTGACTAACTTCATCAGCATCTAACTCTAATGCATTAATTTGCTGGTCATGTACGTATGTAGATGTGTTCGACAAGTTCAAGGAAAGTAATGGGACATTTAAGGAACATCTTACGAGCGATGTGGTAGGACTACTAAGCCTGTATGAAGCCACTCACCTTAGGGTTCACGGAGAAGACATACTTGAAGAGGCACTGACCTTCACCACGAGCCATCTCGAATCTGCAGTACCCCGGTTGAGCTCCCCTTTGTCGAAACAAGTAACTCATGCCTTGTATCAGCCACTTTGGAAGGGATTTTCAAGGCTAGAAGCCAGGCATTACATGTCTGTCTATGAGGAAGATGATTCACACAACCAAACTCTGTTAACTCTTGCAAAGTTGGATTTCAATTTTGCACAGAAAGTCCATCAGAAAGAACTAAGTGATATGACAAGGTTAATAATATATATTACGTACTGTAAATGAACAAACTGTCATTAATTTCTTAACTAATTAAGATATGTATGCTAATTGCTAAATGCTAGCTTATCAAAGATTAGGGAAATTAAGTAATGCTTTCTACTGATTACATTGCTTTTACTTTTGGAATTCACATTCAGGTGGTGGAAGGACTTAGACTTTGTAAACAAGCTACCTTTTGCAAGAGACAGGTTAGTTGAGGGCTACTTCTGGGGTTTGGCGACATGTTATGAACCTGAATATTACTTTGCTAGATTTATGGCGTGCAAATATATTGCTTTAACGGCAGTCCTTGACGACGTTTACGATGTCTACGGCACATACGAAGAATTAGAGCGCTTTACAGAAGCTATTGAGCGGTTTGTGTTATATTAAGATGCGAGTTTATTAATGCAATGAGTAGTTAATTAATTAACTAATTATTAAAATCTATAGGTTATTGATTTATATATTGTGATCAGGTGGGACATTTCTGCTGTTGATCAACTGCAATTGCCCCAGTGTATGGAGGTTTGCTATAAGGGATTGTTGGATAGCTACTCAGGATATGAAGAAAAGCTTGCAGATGAAGGAAACTTGTATCGCATTGAGTTTGCTAAAGAAGCAGTAATTCTCACTAATCATTCTTCTAAATTAATTATTTGGAATCGATCGGACCCTATAGTTTGGTTTGTACTTGGTTTGTCCTTTTTTTTTTTAAGAATAAACAGGTTTTACATTAATATTAATAAGGAAGTGGCATGGTTTGAATCTCTCCCAGATCAAAATTCAACTCAGGGGTTACTTCCAGGAAGCCAAATGGTTGAAGGAAAAATACACGCCAACAATGGATGAATATATTCCAAATGGACTTAATTCATCCTTCTATCCGATGGCAATCACAGCCTTTGTTGGAATGGGAGGTCTTGTTACAAAAGACACCATGGATTGGGTGTTAAATCACCCTAAGATTGTTAAAGCTACAGCGCTAATTGGCAGACTCCTCAACGACATTGCTGGCCACAAGGTACATTACATTTAGTTGCATAAGTACTGTTCAAGTGTTCAGTAATAATAATACATGTTATACACTTGCATATGCATATATGAAACCATCTAACCTTGACCTTGTATCTTAATTCTGATTATTATGTAGTTTGAGCAAAACAACGAGCAGGGTGCCACATCAGTAGAATGCTACATGAACCAATATGGCGTCGGAGAAGAAGAAGCGAAAATCGCGCTAACTAAGCAAACAGATGCTGCATGGAAAGACCTAAACCAAGAGTTGCTCGATCTCCACTCCAGCAATAGTATCCCCAAGCCCCTCCTGCAGATTATTTTGAATCTTGCACGTTCTGGTGAAGTTGTTTACAGGAATAACGAAGGGTTTACCAACTCATCTGCGCTCAAGGGTTTCATAGATTCTCTCCTTATAGAACCAGTGCCCGTTTAAGCCTATAAGCTGTGCTCGTTTAGACCTCTTAATTTGCTGTAAAATAAGTGTCCTCAGAGTTCTGTCAAACAGTGACACAGTGTGTGTTCTAGAGGAATAATATTTGCTGTGGTACTTGTTAATCCTCTTTGCCGTGAAATAAGTCTCCTCAAGTTCTGTCGAGAAACCTGTATGTTCTCTAATAAAGTTTCACAGATGGCCTGATGGCCACTATGTGCTGTTGGTGAAACGATTTGGTTTGAATAAAGCACTCTATTTTGGGATGAAATAAGCAATATGTATTATAGGTTTAAGGTTTTCTGCTTTGTATCGAATAATGACCTTGTTATAATGTATTATAGGTTTTCTGTTTTGCATTGATTAATGACTATTTGAGTTTTACATTGATTAATGACTCTTTGAGTTTGTGGTGGAGTTTATGAGTTTATCTACTGTTGAACCTAGCATAATTTGATTGTATATATGGCTTTTGCCAATTGGAAGGAACCATTCCTAGCCATTTTTCCTTATAAATAAACAATATGCATGTATGTCTACTATTCTACTTGCCCAGTAATAGCAGTTTCGAGGAATTACCACATCTCGATATCGGTTTTTTTTTTTTTTTTTTAAGTATAAATATTTCATTGATAAAACTCAGGCCATAATAACATTAAAACACCATTACATTAGACAGTTAGCTCACTTATTCATGTGAGCTTAGGAGATGATTAAACTATATACAAAACAAGATACTAAAAAAACATAAAAACCGAATTACAGTACTCCAAGCTTCATGAATTCATCTCTGGTTTAATATGAACCAAATTGCAGAATACAAATCGAATAACACTTTTCACATTCTATAGCCTATTACTTTATAGCATCATATATTTCTTTGATCACCTCCTTGTTTTCAACAAATTCATCATTTTTTTTTGTATCACCTCAAACATTACTTTTTTTTTTCTTTAACAAATGGTATTTCGATTTACGGGTCACCAAACCAGAAATTTTATGAAGCGTCTATGATCCGTAAGAACCCAACTAAAATCTAAGTGAAAATTGATTTCTACATGAGAGCAAAAAGACCGCATTAACCCGACTTTTAACCTTATTATTCATTGCAAGGTGTCTGATCTAACTACAAATAAGAGCTGGTTACATACTTTTGTTTATATATACCCTCAAAAAGAAAGACAACAACAACTTTGGAATGAAGTGCTACAGATTAAACCCAATAACAGTGATCCTTGGGTGCTAATGGGGGACTTCAATAATATCTTAAACTTAGAAGAGAAACTAGGTGGAATACAAACTATAAATAGGTATATGATAAAATTCTGCGATTTTCTCAATGAAGCAGAAGTTTGTTCAATCCCAGCCAAGGGTGTCCCCTTCACTTGGACTAATAAACAACAGGGAGCTAATCTAATCTTTGAAAGATTAGATCGGGCTTGTATAAACGCAAGCTGTCTCAATATTTTCCCCAACATAAGTCTGGAAAATGGACCAATTATAAGCTCAGACCATGGCCCCATTTGCCTTTCAATGGCACATGAAGTGAACTTGACACCAAAGGCTTTTCGTTTTGAAGCTATTTGGTGCTCTCATAAAGAGTTTAAGAACATAACTCAAAACTTTTGGAGTAAAATCCTTGATAATGATCCCCTCCATAATTTTCTTGCTATCAAAAATATGTTCACTGGGCACCTTAGAGTTTGGAATAAAAATGTCTATGGAGATCTGTTCAAGAAAATTTCAAATCTCCAGGAACAAGTGGCTACTATCCAAAAACAATTAATGAGAAATCATCTCTCTGACTATCTTTTAAAGAGAGATATGGAGCTAAGAGTTGAGCTAAATAATCTGCTAAAAGATGAAGAGCTTTTTTGGGCGCAGAGAGCGAAAGCTAATTGGCTTTCCTTAGGAGATAGAAATACTAAATTCTTCCAAACACAGGTTAACTTAAGAAAGAAACAGAATTCCATCACTGGAATCAAGGATGAAAATGGGAATTGGTTAGAAGAAGCTAATATTTATATTCCTTTCATTGTCAATGATTTCAAAAAGAGGTTCTCATCTGATAGTGAACCGAGTTCTCTTGAACTTGAGAGGTTTTTAGGAACTATTTCACCTTGTATAGATGCTACTGATAATGAGCTTTTAACCGCGCAGGTCAACGATGATGAAATTCTAGAAGCTGTTAAGTCAATTGGGCCCCTGAAAGCCCCAGGACCAGATGGGTTACACGCTATCTTCTACCAGAAACATTGGGAGGAAGTTAAACAGGTAATGATACCTCTTATTAAAAATTTCTTCATGAATAACTTTGATCTCAAAGACCTCAATCATACCAATATTGCTTTGATACCTAAAGTTGAGAGACCAGTTCTAGTTAGTCATTTTCGGCCTATAAGCCTTTGTAATGTCTCTTATAAAATTATCACGAAGATTATAGTTAAGAGACTCAGAATACTGCTTGAGAAATGCATTTCAAAAAATCAAGGAGCTTTTGCTCCTGGCAGGGTAATTCAGGATAACATCCTAATTGCGCATGAACTTTTTTCTGATTTTCAAAAGAAAAAGAAGAGCCAGGGTTACATGGCGGTCAAGTTAGACCTAGAAAAAGCTTATGATTTCCTCAATTGGAGGTATATCAAAGCGTGTTTGACAAAGTTTGGATTCTGTGATAATTGGATTAAGATGGTCTTGAACTGTATAAGCTCGGTTTCTTTCTCAGTAATAATCAACGGAAAACCTGAAGGTTGGTTTAAGCCTTCGAGAGGTATTAGACAGGGAGATCCTTTATCCCCTTATATTTTTATTCTCTGTATGGAACCCCTTATCAGAGAATTCAATAAGCTAGCTGAGAAACCTAGGAACCAAGTAGGGATAGTTTCAGCTCCCAGAGGACCTAGAATTTCCAACCTTGTCTTTGCTGATGATTGTCTAATTTTTGCTAAAGCAACTCCTAGAGGTGCCAGAAATATTCTTAAAACCTTAAGTGACTTTGCTACTGCTTCAGGACAGAAAATAAACTTCCACAAGTCTTCTCTTTATTTTTCTCCAAATGTTTGTGGCTCCAAGAAGAATGACATTGTCAATATCTTGGGAATTCAACAAAAAAGCACTATCGGAAAATACTTAGGCATCCATAACGTTGCTTGTTGGAAAGACCCTATTAACTCAAAGGAACTAATTCTTAAAATTTCTAATAAACTTGCCTGCCGGCTGGAAAAAGAATACTCTTTCTCATGCTGGTAGAGTCACCCTTATCAAAACAAACCTGGCTGGAATGCCAAATCATGTTATGTCTTGTTTTAATTGTGATAAGAGAACCACAAAGGCGGTAGATACAGAATCAAGGAGTTTTTTGTGGGGTGATTCTAAAAACCCACCAGTAGCTTGGGAACAGGTCTGTACTCCTAAATCCATTGGAGGCTTGGGAATTAGACCCTCAGCCTACTTTAATAAAGCTGCTGTAGCAAAGCTTGGTTGGAAGATTATCATGGACCACTCTAACTGGTGGGTTCAAATAGTGAAGAATAAGTATTTAAAGAACCATTCCTTCTTTGAAACAAAAAAGAAAAGCAGTGACTCCATTGCTTGGAAAGGCATCCTGGATAGCAGAGATCTCATTACAAAAGGGATGAGATGGACTATTGGCACAGGAAAGGAGGTTAAATTCTGGACTTTTAATTGGATTTTTGATTTTCCTCTTAACAATTTGTTAAACGATCAGCAGAAAGCTACTATTAATTGGGATGCAAATGTGAGTGACTTTATTGCAGGAAATAGCTAGGACAAAGAAAAATTGCTCCAAGTCCTGGATTGGGAAATAGTCAAACAGATATTGGGAATTCCTATCCCCATAAATAACCAGAATGATAGATGTGTCTGGGGGCCGGCTGCAAATGGTAAGTTCTCCATCAAAACAGCGACTTGGATCCAATGTAAGTTCTCTGAAAAACACCCCCAAATTAAATTAATAAATAGAATGTGGAAGCTAAACATCCCTCCAAAAATTAAAATGTTCAGCTGGCTTCTTTTAAGAGGAAGACTGAAAACAAAAGATAGACTGTCAAGGTTTAACCAAATACATGATAACACCTGTTCTTTATGTTTATCAGACAATGAAACTTTGGATCATCTTTTTGGTGATTGTACAATTGCTACAAATGTTTGGAGAAAAGCTTGCCTCCATGATCTTATTCATGGAAGTTATACATTCTTAAATAAACTGAATCTCTATTTGAGGAAAAGAAATTACAACAAAAATGATTTTGAGAAAATTCTAACTATTTGTTGGATGATTTGGAAGGCCAGGAACGATGCTTCTTTCAGAAACATTAGTACCTCCCCTCTAACCATTATTAGTGTTGCTGCTTCTATAGAGAAAAGCTTCAAGGAAAATAACATGGATTGCAGGGTTGGTTCTTTCAAAACACCATCAGCCATTAAATGGCAACCACCTCCTGCATCCACTTTCAAAGTAAACTTTGATGGCTCGGTGACTTCCTCTTCTGCAGCCTGTGGTACTATCATCAGGAATTCTGAAGGTGTACCAATTATTACTTCATCAAAGAACATTGGGAAGGCCTCGGTTCCCACAACTGAAGCGACGGCACTAAGAGACAGCATCCTCATTGCCAAGAACAGGGGGCTGACAAGGATCATTGTAGAGGGTGACTCCAAAATCATTATTGATGCAGTGAATGGCAAAATTAGCACCCCATGGAGGCTCCAACAGATTACAGAAGACATTAAAAACTTGGCTCAAGAGTTCCAGGAGATTAGCTTTAACCACATATACAGGGAAGCAAATTTTGCAGCAGACGCCACAGCAAGTTTGGGACATTCAATAACAGGAAGAAGAGACTGGTTCCATCCTTTGCCCAGGTCTATTGGAAGAATGATCCTTTTTGACCAAATTGGTGAAGGCTGCCCAAGAGGCAGTTTCCTCTAGCTTTTCTTGTTTTTCCTTGTATTTTAGTATCAAAAAAAAAAAAAAAAAAACCTTATTAATTAACCTGCAAGTATTCGATGGAGAAAATGTGGAGACTGGAGAGACTTGTTTACGACTCCAAATTAAAGTCCCAGATAGGATTTGACCCATAGCGCGTCGTATACTAAACATGGTTTTGTTCGCTAGTGCTAGGCACTTCAGAAAATTTCACAAAAAGGTCAAATATATTCAGCAAAACAATTATTTAATTTATCGTCAAACCATGTGCCATCAAGTCTTAGACCACCTGGCCTGCTGCAAATATTTAATTTGTTGGGTCTGAAATAGCAAAAAATACCAAAATCATGTCACAAATATAATCAATAATTAATATATTTCTTCATTACGTACCCATTGCTGCAGTGGGACTATATATATGGATCAAATTTAGGGAAAATTCTAGAGTGAGTTGATGCATGTTATGTATTAACTTTTTTGAATATTCTTAACCGTTGGATGTAATAAAATTTGAATATTTTCTTACAGGTAGATTATTGACTATTAGTATCTTCTTTACCAAGTAGCATGTAATTTTATAATTTATATATAAAAAATATAATTAAAAACAGAATTTTAAAAAACCTCACTTCTTAGAAACAAATCGATTTGCACCGATTTGCTAAGATAAAACAGTGAAGAGGAGAGGAGAGCATCTTCTATTCGCTGGGATAAATCTTTTCCTCTACAGGGGCCTTGTGCAGTAAACCCCTTATGGGCGGTCGTCCGTCGTCGGAAAATAGTCCCCGCGAAGTTTTCCGGAAGAGGATAGCATTTCTGGTCGAACCCGCCCAACCCAACTAAGAAGAACCGAACCTGACAGACACATCTTTTTCCTTTTGGGAGGGTACTCCGAGCAGCTTTCACCTCTTTCATCAATTTATCCATTCATCTCTAGTTCTCCACATCAGAAGATTCTCCTCAATTTGAAGAGTTAAAGGTATGAATTAGTTGTTGGGTGTTTGGGTTTTTGTTTAGAATCAATTTGATATCAGTTTAGTTCGATGATAATTGGGTATGAGTTTTTGCTATCAGAAAGCTGCTAGATCATGTTGTGGGTATTTAATTGATAATTCGGTGTGTTACTTGTACTGATTCCACTGGTCTCGGTGTGTTATTTGATAATATGGTTGAATCAAAATGCTTAAAATTTGATGCGCACCACCTGTTCGATCAAATGCTTCAGTCAATTTCTATGGTATACGGTTATTTACAATTAAAAACATTGGTCTGTTCTCTTCTGTGTCATAATGAATTGTCTTGGTTTTCCTGTTTATGAAGTCTTTGTTTCTGGGTAATTGAATGGATCCAATAATAGATCATAAACTAGGAGCAAAACGCAGCCAGACCAAACCTTGATTATTATCGGTACTTTGATGAATATAACTGAACAGATTTGATGAGGCTTGGTAGTTGCTACTTGCTAGTGCTTTAACTAGTTCATTTAGATTCTGAATCACGTACTTATGTATAGAATGAAGTCGTTTTGTTATATTTAAGGACTAATTTCAATTTACCCCCATCAACTTTAGGTCGATCATCATGTTAGTCATTCTTCTTTCAATTTCATCAAAAACACCCCTCAACTCCCAATTTTCATCAGCCGCGCATGTCCAAACCTTCAATCTTCATCTAATTCCTCTGTCAAGTGATGATTTGATATCAAGAAGAAAGTTAAATTCTAAAAGTTACATTTCAAACCATTTTTCCCCCATATCGATACACATCTTCGTACCCATCACAACCCCCTAACCTTAGTGATTTTGGTGGGATTGAATGCAATTTGTCTATTTTTCTTTTTTCTTTTTTCTTGATATAAAGTCATCACTTGACAGAGGAATTGGATGGAGATTGGAGGTTTGGACATGCGCGGCTGATGAAAATTAGGAGTTGGGGGTGTTTTTGATGAAATTGAAAGAAGAATGACTAACATGATAATCGACCTAAGTTGATGGAGGTAAACTGAAATTAGTTCTTTTAAATGTGTTGAGTTGTGCTCTAGCTTCAGTTAATAAAAAGTTCAGTGTTGGCGAATGATAATGTTTTGGTACTTGATAAATATCTTATTCATCATTCATGAGATTTGCAATATGTTTTGCTGTTGCTAAAGCTTTATCACAATTATATGTCAAGACAATAACATATATGAAACGTAAGCTTGAAATTTGGGTGGAAGAGTCGCTATGTTCTGAAATTGGTTCTATCTATCATGGTCTTAAACTTGAAAAGAACACAGTAGTTTAACTATCTTAATGCACCGTCCTCCTACCCCACCCGGTTGTTAGAAACAGATCGATGAAGAAGTCCGTTCATTTATGCAGCTTTTAATATAAGAGTCTACTCAATGCTTAGTCTGTGCTAGTTCTTATTAAGCTTTAAAGGGGCTTAATATATTTTTGTTTTCATTTTCTTTTATAGGCATGGATGGACCGCGCGAACCTTCAGCTTTTAAACAAAGTGATGGTAATGAGATGAAATACAAGGGAGTTCAATATGATAAGTTGTCTACAGAAGACATTAAAGGGCAGAAGTTTAAGACTATGGAGGAAGCAGAGTCTTTTACTACACTTATGTAAAGGTCATGGGTTTTGGTGTTAGAAAGAACTACAAGAGACTGAGTACAATCACACCAGGGAAAGTCACTTCGTTGAGGTTGGTTTGTTCTGCTTAGGGACAAAGAGATGCTGAGCACATGAAAAACAAGACAAGAGTTCACAGGCAAAAGATGACAATTTTTAGAGCTAGTTTTACATATGACATTTTTTTTTTCACACAGTTATGGATACTAGGTAATTTGGCTTTGGTACTTTCAATATGTGTTATTTCTACTTTCCAATCACTTTCAGGGTCATTGACATACTATTTTGAGGATTGGTTTAGTGCTTGTTACGTTTCTGAATCCTGTTGAAAACTGTTGGATGTCTACAATGTAGCGAACACAAGTGGAGAATATGCATCATCGAGCAACCATGGTTTTACGTTTTTGCTGCACTGAATTGTATGAGTTTGGAGAGTTTGTGGCACCACGTGCTTTAAAAGAAATTGAGATGTGTCTTCTATATTTCAAGGCAATGTAAATCTAGTAGACTAACACATCCCCCTTAGGAACCATGGGCATAAACTACTGGAACTTATGAATGGGTCTGGTTCAAGAGATATCAAATTTAACATAAATTTTGACACTATTTTCTAGCCGTTAGATTTTAAAACATTCAAGAGTCTAGATCAATTGTGAATATGATGTCAACATATAAATAAATGATATGGCAAGTGACTTGGCATTGTCTGATTTCATAACAAATCAAATTAAAAAGAAAAAAAATGAAAAATCAGACTTTACAATCTCAACAACAAAATATAATTTTACAATAAAAAGAACCAAGATGCAAAGAAAAAGAGGAAGACGAGAAGACAAAGGACGAAGAATTTCCATTGGTACAAGATATATACGGTTATGAGGAATTGAGAATATGAGTTTTATAGATGTCAGGGTTTTATAGATTTTCAGTTAAGGTGTTCAAAGATCGAGACCCAATCAAGAGGCATTGAGCAATGAGCACCGATTGTAAAACTCAAAATGCTTGGAAAGAAAACAAAAACAAAAACAAAAAGAAGATCAAGAACAAAATAAGATACGTGTATGAGACTATGAGGAATTGAGAATATAAGTTTTATTTTTGCGGATTAGCCTGGCTGCTGAAACCCCAAGTGCTTATTCGATGAGGATGCATCTTGCTGGTGATCCATCAAAACCAATCAACCCTAAAAGCAAACAATGCACAGAAGAATATATTCCTGTTAGAACTTCATCGTGCTTTCAACCCTCAACAAGAACCATCTCCTGGATCATATAATTAGCAATTTAATTAGTTACTTGTGCTCTGAATTTTGATTACTTTACAGCTTCAGTCCTTGGTCTTCTCGTCCTCTTTCGTTTTTGTCTTTGCGTCTTTGTTCTTTTTTTTTGTAAAATTTGATTTTGTTCTTGAGATTGTAAAGTCTGATTTTTCATTCTTTTCTTTTTAATTTGATTTGTTATGAAATCAGACAATGCCAAGTCACTTGCCACATCATTTATTTATATGTTGACATCATATTCACAATTGATCTAGACCTTTGAATGTTTTAAAATCTGACAGCTAGGAAATAGTGTCAAAATTTGTGGCAAATTTGATGTCCATTGAACCAGACCCAAGATATATAGTGAAGTGAGTATCTCTTCCTTGCAAGGAAAACGTTGGGTGGCGTCCAGAGAACTGCAGATGGTCGGCAGCGCATGCTATGCAATAGTAATCGCAATAGATAAGGCTCAAGCACTACTACTACAAGAAAGACCAACAGCCACATTTTGGTTGCCCACACATAAAACATTCGTGAATAATTCTCTATGACCATGCATTGTAGTCCCACTAAGGCCTAAGATGGTG
Organism: Fragaria vesca subsp. vesca; assembly: GCF_000184155.1. Taxonomy (NCBI): domain Eukaryota; kingdom Viridiplantae; phylum Streptophyta; class Magnoliopsida; order Rosales; family Rosaceae; genus Fragaria; species Fragaria vesca. The sequence continues at coordinate 16,198,910 of NC_020494.1, read as the reverse complement.
AGGAAGGCAATTGCATGTTTATTATTTTTCATCTTTGTATGGCCACAATTATAGATGAATGTGGCTAGCTTCAGATTCAAATATAATTTAGTTTAGGATTAGAATACTAGAATAATGAGTGAAATTCAATAAAAATAATAATA
>NC_020494.1:16197435-16198167 GCF_000184155.1 Fragaria vesca subsp. vesca | reverse complement strand
CTCTTCAAGTATGTCTTCTCCATGAACCCTAAAATGAGTGGCTTCATACAAGCTTAGTAGTCCTACCACATCGCTTGTAAGATATTCCTTAAATGTCTCGTTACTTTCCTTGAACTTGTTAAACACATCTACATACATGACCAGCCAATTCATGCATTGATAGAGTTAGATGCTGATGGAGTTATTAGTCAACATGCATATGAAATTTGAGTTAGTTCATATATCCTGATTATAAATATGATGAAAAAGAAAAACGTAACGATAACTGACTATTTACCGCATGAAACATTATAGCCTTGTTGTCTAAGCAATCGAAAATGGAGAGTAATAGTGTAAAGGTCACCATCCTTTCCAAGATCTTTACTTCCATAAAAATGATCATGAACGTGTTTCAAGATTGTATCAATCTCATTTTCAAAACTGTATGACAAGCCTAAACGCTGAATGTTATCCACCATGTCTAACATGTGCGAAGCAAGCTCTTTAACTGCAGCCATTAGCATTCTTTTCACTTCTTCTTTCAGTTCTCGGACACGTTGCTCGAGTTTAATATCTACTTCCTACATAAGAGCAAATTGAAGAAACATATAACAATAAGTGGCTGGGAAAGTTAATTAGCATTGTCTACTTCATGCACGTAAGAAACATATATATATATATCACTCACCATAGAAGAATATCAGAGAAAATGATCGCCCCAGATGCATGGGGCATAATTAGCAGGACGTGGCT
>NC_020494.1:16189387-16197415 GCF_000184155.1 Fragaria vesca subsp. vesca | reverse complement strand
AATTCATCGAATGGAACCAGAGATGATCGAGTCCCCACAAACTTCCAATGGCACAAGTTTTTTTTTTTTTTTTGGTTCAATAATGGCACAAGTTGGGGAAGCATATAATTGTTTATTGTACGTGGGATTTGTTTTCGCCCAAGGATTTGCTTCAACATCTATACCAAATTCAGAGAAGGCAGATATATTAAGGCATAAGCTATGACTTAGCCATCGGAAAATATTAGGAGATGTGCAGGAATGTTTAATATCGACCGCTCGCTCGATCGGATTGGCTTTCTACCTGTTCGAAGTTGTCAGGAGGGGCCTCCGGCTTAGACATTAGGCATGAGAATCGGACAATGCATTCACTCACATCCGTTGATTGCGGTGCGCCATACACCAAGCTTGTTTCAGAGCGGATGTCAGGAGTTAAAGGTTCTCGAGGACAGCCCTTCAACTATAACGTTGATAGCCTGATCAAACTATAAAGATTTAAAGATTAATTCCTTGTATACCAACTGAGATCACAAGGCTCTTTCAAATGCATAAATTGGAACGATGAAACATTTTGCATACTAGTTTGGGACTTTGGGTGATCAACACTTTAAGCTCTTCATGACACGACCCATCCCAAATTTCATCCTGAAACCCGAAGTAAGTCGTGCGGGGACCACCTCCAAGAAAAATTTACCGAAAAGATTGGTAAAACCTCCCTTGGAAATGGACAACCCTAACCCGAAAAATTTCCAATTCACACTCTTACTATAGGTCTATAGCACGTCCAAAAAATATCACACAATTATCCAGCTAATAAAAGCAAATATTATCCTTCAGAAATTCTAAACATAAAGTCAACCGACCGAGCACACCACCGAAATAATATACAATAATCCCAAAGTATTCAGAGCTACTAGACACTAGCGGAAGCAAGAAAACACTAGTAGGTTAAACAGGTAACCTACTGATGAAAACTGGCGAAAAAGCTGGTAACTATGCCTCGTCTCCTACTAGGTCCAACCCGAACTCTGCAGACTGGGTATTTTAAAACGAAGAGCCCAGAGGAAAACATATGGAACAGTTAGAGTGAGTGGACAAAAATAAATTAAATAAAAATATTTTTTTATGCTTCCCCAATTTAATTTCCAAATAAAATAATACTGCATGCAATCGCTCAAAAGCGCTCAACTCAAAAACTGGCAACTTCACGACCAGCACCGGCTAGTCTCCAAAACTTAATAAAATACAGCCTCTCAGGCTAAATTATATATAAACATATATAAGTGTATGTATTTACACTCGTCAGACTCCTTTGTATGAATTCTAAGAACAAATTAGAAAAATAGAAATTTATACAAGGCTACTACGCTTGCGTCTAACGCTCACGTCACACCATAATGGAATTGTACCTCAGTATGGCGGAAAAAGCACGAGTGTATATACATGTGGACTCCCTATATGAAAACCTAAATAAACCAAATAAGAAAATAGTTTTCATATAGGCTACTACGCTTGTGTCTAACACTCACGTCACACCATAATGGTATTTTACCTCATTATGGCAGATCAAACACGTATGGCTAGCTAGCATTTATATATACATACTATCCTCATAAACATCCAACAAACATATCCACCGAAAATCTCATTTTCGGGATCTCTCCAAAGGAGGAAAATTGCCAAATATCCGAGAAATAAATAAATCTCAGGAAAAGAAATAAATGATCAACAGATAATTCATCGCATGCTTTTCAATTAAAATAAAGGTCCACTCACAAATTAGGCCTAAGCCTGATGACGCTCCGAGGCTTCCTCTACTCGGGTCTCCTCTCGTCCTGTTCCAAATATATAATTAATTTCCCACCAAAAATCCAATAATTAAACAAAATTGGCAAAATTAAACGTGAGCCTCCCACACACTCATCATTGCCCAAATTCGCCATTCTTAACTCAATACGGCTCAAACTTCGCCGAACATACCGGCAGCCGTAAAAACAACTTCCCACAGAATACGACTTAAATCCTACGGCCGGATTCTACATTAATTAACCGCCAAAAATACTAAACTTCAGAAATTCACAAACCTATCCAAAACTCATCCAAAAATTCCGTAACTCACTTCAATAAACTCCCCTTAATATTTCAAATCTAAAAACATTAAAATCTCCCAAACAGCTCTAGCGCCGGCGCTGGCGCCAGCTCCGCCGGCAGCGGCTGCCGGAGGCCGATTCAGGCGACCTTCAATTCCTATGAAATTTTAACAGCATATTCCTCTCATCATGTTCTACAACTTTCTAACTAGCACAAACCCAAAATCTAAGCCTAGCTATGCCAATCGAACAAAAACATCAAAAACGCCCTAGAGCTTCCACCTCAAATTTCTCCTTACCTGAAGCAAACCGGAGTGAGTCCTTTTAGGGCAAGGCAGCTGGGTTAGAGACCTACAAAACCGTACCAAGCTTGCCCGGATTGGTGGACGGAAGAGGGAGTTCCGGCGAAAAGTTTCCCCGCGTTTCCAGCGAGTTTTCTCTTCTTCCGGCGGGCTAACGGCTCGGGGGCTAGGCCGGGGAGGGAGAGGAGGTGATGGGGGTCCGAACTGGGGTGGAGTGGTGGCTGGTGGCTGGCCGGACGGCGGCAGCTGGCAGCTGGAAGTTTCTGGCGAAGGGAGAGAGAGCACGGGAGGGAGAAGGAAGAGAAAAGAGAGAAGAAGAGAAAGAGAGGAAATGGGTTGGGCCTCTCCAACCGGTCCAACTCCACTATTATACCCAACTCCCACAAAATAAAACACCCCGAAAAATAATACCCGAATAAAAATTACCTTTTACTAGCTAAAATTTACCATTTTTACCATCGTCATATTTTCCTCATACGAATAATCCTCCGTACATAATCGTCCCCGAAACCCCTCTAGGGACCAATTAAACTATTAACTCAATGACGGAGACGGTAAAATTCTTATTATAAACAAGCTAGTAAATAAAGTAAAAATATAAGAGTCGGGATGTGACACTTCAACCAAATTGCCTGCATAATTAAGTCTGCTAACATTCTTGTTCAGAGGGTTTTCTACGGTACTAGGATGTATATCATACACTCATTTTATCACTAATTGAATAAAAATGAAAAGTTAAGTGAGTAAAATTTACAGTATTGACAACAAAATTACTACATTTGTTTTACACATTTACATATAATTGAACCAAGTTAATACAACGACAACAAGTTGTTCATAAACTTGTAAATTACTCAAGTAATGACTATCTTTACCAAAACAACAACAAATTTGTTGTCATATCGATAAATGTAGGTATCACAAACATGTAGGTATCTTAGAAAATTCCCCGCCTCAAGAGTCAAGAGAGACACCGCCTCACTGAAATCGGTTTCTATTTACTTCCTATAAGTGCATTACCTACCTAAGATTCCCTAGCGCCAGACAATGACGTTATTCCATCTGAATTCCGCACTTTGGTATTTAAATTAAACCGGAGTTGTAATTTTTAGAAACTTATACTGATTCATCGTTTATAAACTTTATGTAACTGCAAATGTGAAAGAAATAAGCTAGCCCATGTTATAAGGTACTGTAAATAATAACTTTTTATTGAAATTCCATATGAGCATGTACAGTATAGAATGAAAGGAGATATTCCTTTAAGTGATCGGTTTCATTAACATCCTCCACTTGCAGGGTTCGAGTAATGAACTCAGAAGCCCATTTTGCGCCGTGTTCTTCAGCATCAGCCTGAGCGCATATGATCACCACTGACAAGTCATTGTTGTCTGCTATAGTTTCTTGCATAATATTAACAGCATTATTGTCAAGGGTCATGCCCGGGATAACCTAGCTTCATCGATCAGTACTTGGACTGCATATTCCCTTTTATTGAAGTTGTCATCACTCATCAGTGCGGCCTGGGCTGGTCGGTTTCTAGTTCTTTAGTTTTTTGGTTTGTTTTGAGCCTACTTTCTCTTTTTCTAAGGGATTGTATGTATGACTTTAATTTATTTTTTTTTGCTCGAGTTCGGCAAGAGATTGGATACCTCTTGCTTATTTCATTCGTGCATAAGGTATTAATCTTTTGGCTTAGTGCTTAATCAAAAAAGGTGGATGTGTTAGGGGTGTGCTTGATTGTATTCTTGTGTGAGGAGAGAGCACACGATTTGTGTATCCTGAGTGATAGCATTTTCTGACGGCTTTAACATACATGTTATCATTGTACTGCTTATTGAATTTCATATTAGACGACCTTTTCAACTCAAAAATAAAAAAGCTAATTGATAGCGACCGAAACCGGGCGTTTCAATTAAAACCCTTTTGTGTTAATTGTAGTATATAGCAAATAAGGGTATCGTTATAAAAGCCGGGGATTGAGGGTACCTTTACAATTACATTAATTACAAAACAAGAGAAAACAAAATATTATAGTATTAGAGATATGGGGTTTTGTGATTATAAACAAAAGAAAACAAAGAAACAAAATAAAATAGAAAAGATCAAGATGAATGAGATGTTAGAGACTGCGGAAATCTACCACCAAGTATGTTTCAAGATAAGTTAACAACCAAAGCTTCAATCATTAAGTCACAAATCGGTATCAATCAAGAACAAACCGTGAACGCACTGCGTAAGTCCTTATTACTTCCCTTGAATACTGAAGCAAGATGAACGCACCATTACTAAGCCTTTAGAATAACCGATCAAGGTATAGACGCTATCCTATCAACAAATTATTCTAAGCATTAAGATCAACGAAAGTGATCGAACAAGTATGCAAAACTAGTAGCATGAAATCCTTTTTATTTGGTTTCACCTATTGTCCTATAGGTTTTACTATTTTGAACTAAGCCGTATTAACCGTTTAGGAGATTAAACAACCTAATTCTAGCCCCACTCACAAGTTCATAATGTTCTATGTTGCACATACATGAACATAAACAAGCAAGAGTTCTCCATAAACCAAAACCAAATAAACAATTTGAAAGACTTAATAATTCAAAACCAAGGTTCAAAATAATATCTAAAACATTCTTGGGGCTTCAAACCTTGCCCCTAACTAAGAGAATTCAGCCACACATGGCTGCAAAATCACACAAGGAGAATAAAAGACGACAAAGGAAAGATAAACCGTGGATGATGAAGAGATCAATGATATCTTGGCGGCTTCCTTGTGCGAGTCTGCAACTATGGATGTTCTGATGATGTGAGATCGCTAGCCTCCTCTAATCTCTTCGTCCTCTCCCTCTTCTTTTCTGCTGTGATTAGGGTTATAAAACTCTCAAACCTCGTCCATGGGCTTTGCCAATGTGGTTTGGGCCTCAAAATAGAAGTTTTGGTCCAAATCAGAAATTCGGGCAGACTGACATTCGGCAACTTAAACGGTCATAATTTCTTCTCCAAAATAGGTATTGACTATCCGTAAAAAGTTCTGGAAAGTAGACTCTTGTAGCTTTCCATTGATATATGGCATATCTTCTGGATCGTTGTGAGCTGATCAAAATCTTCTGTCGAAGTTAACTGACGATTTCTGACAGATTTTTTGATTTCTTTCCTTGCACAACATGGATTCTTTTTCCTTCAAGATTTCTCCTCTTTCGTCTCTTGTAGGCTCCTTGGCTTTATTTATGACCTAAAAACACAAACTAAGTTAATATGAATATTATTAAGGGAATTACATAGCTAAATAGGGTCAGAAATACATTATAAACGTAACACTTTGTGCTCCTATCACTAATTAAAATACTCATTTCACTGCTTTGCTCGAGCAAAGGAACATGTTACCAACTGAAAATGCAGAAGAACTACTTGGTAGATATTGGTGTAGACAGTATCCACACAATTCAAGTGGCAGCATCAAATAACCTAGTCCTTGGTATTTTGGTATAACCAAGTACTAGTTTGATATGAGTTTGGTACTTTGGTCCAATCAATGACATAATTTGGTTATAATTTAAGTGTAGAAACGATATGTGGATGCGTCAGTGACGATGTTCCTGAAACCACCAATGGTGGATGCTAACATAATGAACACTCCAACGAATATGGAAGCCTGCACAAAACAGTCATATATGATTGTCAAGCAACTTTTTACTCATGTATATTTCTATTGTTCCAAAGAAATTGAGGGGATGAATTATCTAATTTGCTTACCCAGTTGACGAACCAATTGGTGCTGAATCTCTTCGGTTTCTTGATAGCTAGCCACATTATACTAGGAAGCTGTAAAATTATCATGCTCGAGATGATTACTTTCTTGTTGAAGACTTGTAAGATAAGCGAAACAAAATAGAGGGCGAGTGAGAGAATGACTTACAAAGTATGAAGTTGGGGCGAAACCAAATCCGCCGAAGAAACCAAGAAGGTCTCCAAAGAAAGGGAAGGTGACTCCAACAAACAATGTGAATGCTGAAAGAGAGGGAAGTACTTGAGGTATTAATCAAATGATTGATCAAAATCAAAAACATATTATGATTGGGAATCTTACCAACATAAGCTGATCTAGCAACTAGTCTAAGTGCCACTCCAGGTGGGAAGTTCAGTTTTTTCATCATCATCCTCTCTAACAAGTCAAAAACCGGCATAGCAAAAACCTAGACACGCAACTTTTTAGTTACATTCATATCGGTAATGAACTAATGATCATCATTTGGTAAACAAATTTGGCGAGTGTAGTGGTACTCATTTACCTGATAGCTGCCAATAACATGGACAACAACCATTAAATTTGCAGAAGCAATTAGCCAAGCAGGTCTCTTGAGGTCCACTAGGACATTATCAGCAACATCTTGCCCAAAAGCCCAGTAACCGATCAGGGCCACCGGGAAATAGCAAATTGCATTAATAATATAGGCTCCGACGGCACCTTTCCACATCGGTATTCTTGAAGGCCTCTCCGGAGTTGATGGCATTGTTGCCTGAATTTCAAGAGCCACAGCATGTCCGGCAAATGCAAACGAGATTTGACCAAGTGAATTGAACACCCGGAATATGTAATCAACTGATCTTGTTTTCTTGTATGCGTAGCTAACATTATCTACCGGGCCTTTACTTAAGCAACCTGCCCAAGCTATTGTGGAATAACTGCACAGTAATAAGAACTTCAACTGAGTACATGTTTTTTCTTTTTCTGTGATAATTTGTACCAAAGCCAACTAAAAGATTTGGTGATGCTCTGCTCTGTAAGAATAGTAGGATAACCTTGAGACAAAAAATATTATCTTTGCAAATAATAACCTACTAATTTATCGACAAATTAATATATCGTTACATTAATATAGATTCAGTGGTACAAAATATTACTAATCTTGCTGGGAAAAGCTTTGGAACTTACACTCAACTTTCATGGATATCTCTCTAAAAATTGTCAATGTTGGGTTTTTCATAGTGTTACTGACGTGGGTTTTGCTTGATGCACTGAGAAGGAGAAGAAGAGATGCTGCTGATACATACAGAGCAAGCAGAGGACACCAAGGTTTTGCTATGATAACCCTTACTGCAAATGCCTTAATCTCAGTGTTCTATGTTGTTTTTGGAATTTATGACTATTGGGGAGGTGGAAATGTAAGTATGAAATCAATCTTTTCTGGTATGACTTGGGTTTTGGCAACAATAGTTATACTGTACTCCAAGAGCAGGGGTTTTAGTGAGCAAAAAAAGTGGCCTTGGGTTCTCATTTTTTGGTGGATCTTTTCCTTTATTTTTTGCTCACTCTCTGTGTGCCTTTACCTCATTACCCACTACCTAAAATCCACCAAGTTTCCAGATATTCTTCCAAAGGCTAACATAGTCGAATTTGCTTCCTTTCCTCTGTCAATGTTACTTTGTTGCAATGCTTTAAGTTATGTCGAGAAAGACAATGATCTCAAAACACCATTACTTGAGAAGGAAGTTTTGATTCACAACGATAGTTACACTGATGCTAGTATTTGGAGCAAGGTCACATTCCAATGGTTAAATCCACTTTTCAAAGGGGGTCGAAACCAAAAGCTGGAATTACCTCATATACCATCTGTCCCTCCTTCAGAGAGAGCAGCAAATGCTTCATCTTT
>NC_020494.1:16167752-16178411 GCF_000184155.1 Fragaria vesca subsp. vesca | reverse complement strand
TATTTCGTCGGCTAAAGTCTGGACTATAGCCGACGACTTATACCTGTGTCGTCGGCTAAAGTCACCACAGACGAGCTTTTCCCGACGAAATCTTAGCCGACGAAAGGTCGTCGGCTAAGATCTTAGCCGACGAATTAAGCTGACAGGGCGACGAAAAATTTTCGTCGGCTAAAGTGCTTGTCCTGGTAGTGGTGGAGGCGCGCTGTCGTCGGAGCTGTACAGTGGAGAACGGAGGGATGTCTGCACTTTAAGAGCTGTGCGGACGTCCTTTTTGGTAACGGCTCCGTATACACACACACACACGGAGTTGTTCAGAAGCGAACGTTCACACTAGGCTTAAAGTGCGGACGTCCCTCCGTTCTTCACCGTCCGGTGTCGACAACGGCGCTCCTCCACCCGAGACATCCTCGATGAAGTTCTCTTGCCGGCGAGATCGATTTAAAGGTCTGGGTAGCAACCTCCACCCAAAACTTCAGACAAGATCGATCTCGGCTGCAAACTGGTATTCAGCGAGTCCGCCGGCAAGGGAAAGTGATCGGCGATGCCTCTGTTGTCTGCTCGGGTGGAGGCGCACCGTCGTTGGCGCCGGTCGGTGGAGAATGGAGGGACGTCCGCATTTTAAGCTCAGTGTGGACGTTTGCTCTCGAACGGGTCTGTGTGTGTGTGTGTATAAGAAATATTGTATATATTGGAATATTGGAATTATGAATAAGAAGATTAGTGTAACAAAGTATGAAATAAAGTTTGAGATTTGTAGATTTCATGTATGTTTCTAAAATCTTCAATTTTCATTTAAGAATATATAAATTCTGGTTTTTATATGTTTCTAATTTATTCTTGTAGGAGTTAATACTATTGCATCATATATGGGACCATTCCTAATCACAAACTTTGTGAACTATTTACTGCGCACAAGCATGATGATTCAAGCATCTATCATGGACTGATTCTTGCATTTGTATTCTTCATTGCCAAGACAATAGAATCACTGAGTCAAAGGCAATGGTATTTTGGTGCTCAGATAATAAGTGTATGTGTACGAGCAGCTATGAGTGTGTTGATTTACAAGAAGTCTATTTCGATCAAGTATTCTGGTCCAAGCAATGGGAGAATGATTAATTTGATCAATGTGGATGTAGAAAGAATTGGAGATTTCTGTTGGTACCAATGTTTTAAAAGGCTAAGGCGTAGCCAAGGCTATGGAGCGAGAGCCTCACCAAGGCGTAAGCCTTTTGAAAAAAAAAATTAGTCATGTCATTATTCCTCCTATAGTCATATATATAGAACATATATTGCAATCAACACAACATTATATATTGTCATCCATTCCTAGTAAGTACTCAAAACAATGCAATTCAAGCAAATCACTAAACATAAAACACATCCAAAGGGTCAAGTTGAAAGATCGAAGTACACTAGATAGTCTTGCAAGATCAAAAGATAATAACAATAATGGAAATAAACTTCATGCTTCAAAATCATCATGAGTCCAATGGGATTAGTCATGTCATTATTCCTCCTATATATAGACAAAGTCACAAAACCAACACAGAGTTGTGAGCATTTACAAGAAGCTTGCTCCAATGAGTCCAATCTATACTTAGATAATCAGAGCACAATGTTGCATCATATACTAAGAAAACACAATCCACAACACTGACAACAGTCCAATTGAATCAGAAATTCAGAGGAAGAGGTGCGTACTACGTACTTCAAATCAGAGGTGAGTTGGTGACTGCAATGCGAGGCTTAGGAGGAAGAGGTTTGAGGCGATTGAGTTGTAGAAGACAGCGACGAGGCGATGGTCGACTGGTCGTATGGTCGGAATCCTGGTGGTGGTCAGATGGTCGGTGGTGGTCGATGGTCGGATGGTCTATGGTGGTCGCGATTCACGAACTGGTGGAATCCTGGTGGTGGTCAATTGTGTCTCTGTGTTCGAGAGGGAGAGGGAGCAGAGAAGGAGGGCGAAAAGATAGAGGGAGGCGCACGACCCCCAGCCTTATGTGAAACACTTACCCAAAACGACCCCGTTTTCCGTTGCTTCAACTAGGCGCACGCCTTATGCGCCTTAGGGTGAGTTTTTTGCGGCTTATGCGCCTTGGGGGTGCGTTTTTTGCACCTCTGCGCCTAACCAGCAAAACACAATGAAATTTTCCTACGCCTCGCGCCTTTTAAGCCTCAAGGCGCGTTTTTTAAAACACTGGTTGGTACATTCATGGAATTTGGTTGCTTCCTCTTCAAGTGGTTTTGGCCTTGGTTATTCTTTACAAAAATCTCGGCGCTGCCCCCTCTGCTGCTGCTCTCATTGCCACAGTTTTGGTCATGGTATGCAACACACCTCTGGCCAATATGCAAGAAAAGCTTCATTCCAAGATGATGGAAGCAAAAGATTCACGAATCAAAGTAACATCAGAGACTCTCAAAAGCATGCGAGTTTTAAAGCTGCATTCTTTGGAATCAACATTCTTGAAGAAGCTGCTTATGCTGAGGGAAACTGAGAGGAGTTGGCTGAAGAGATACCTCTATACATGCTCAGTAGTGGCTTTTCTCTTTTGGGTGTCACCTATGACAGCTTTGATACTAGAAATTTGAGAAATAAAAGATGTCTATATTGAAGTTGAAAGCTAGGGTTACATGATGGAGGCGCAGCTCACAATACATTTATACTAGAGTAGTAAGGCCACAAATGAGACACGTTGCAGTGAGCTGTAGGCAACTGAAGCTAACCATGCTTAACCCTAATTAGACAAATTAACAGACTAATTAAAAACTAATCAGTAGAAGACAAAATGAAGAGGTAAACGAGGGTACTACATCTAATACCCCTCCTCAGCTTGATGGTGTGGAAGCAACTTCAAGCTGTCACAAAGATAATTGTGTTGTGGTGAGCACAGTCCTTTTGTAAAGAGGTTAGCAAGTTGTTCTTTAGAGGAGATGAATTGCACTCTGATTGTTCTTGCCTTGACTTGGTTTCTGGTGAAGTGAACATCAACTTCAACGTGTTTCAGCTTGGAGTGGTATACAGGATTTGTTGCTAGAGCAAGAGCTGATATGTTGTCACAGTGGAGAGTAGGAATTTGATTGTGAACAATGTGCAAGTCTTTTAGCAGATGAGAGAGCCACATGAACTCTGAAGTTGTGTCAGCCATGCTCCTATACTCAGCTTTAGTGGAGGACCTTGACACTGCATTTTGTTTTTTGCTGCACCAAGAGATGGGAGCATCGTTCAAAAGAATTACAAAGCCAGTGGTTGATTTCCTGTCATTTGGGTCACCTGCCCAATCTGCATCACAAAAGGCATCGAGCTGAATTGGGAGTGCTGGAGAATCAGTAAGTGAAGGACCCCTCCTGAACCAAATACCATAATCAATGGTGCCCTTAACATATCTAAGTATTCTTTTGCTGCAATAAGATGTTCAGAAGATGGATTATGCATAAATTGACAAACTGAGTTCACAGCATATGTTATATCTGGCCTTGTGAATGTTAAGCATTGAAGACAGCCAACCAAGCTTCTGAAATGAGGGCCTTCGGATGAGTCTATTGTTTTCCCATTCTCTAAGAAAAGTTTCACTCCAGACTGACATGGTGTCAAATGAGTATGACAGTGTCCAAGACCTGCTTTATGGATAAGATCCGTTGCATACTTCTGCTGAGATATGAAAATTCCACCATTCTTCAAATATTTGATTTCAAGACCAAGGAAGAAGTGCAGTGGACCTAGATCCTTCATGTCAAATTCTTGCTGTAAAGAAACTTTGATTTCATCAATAAGAGTCTCACTGTTGCCAGTCACAATGATATCATCAACATATAATAGAAGATACACTCTTGAAGTTCCTATGATTAACACAAACAGACTAGGATCTGCATATGAAAGGGAGAAACCAAGTTTAGGAAGGAAAGTTGTGAACCTTTCATTCCAAGCTCTAGGAACTTGTTTCAATCCATAAAGAGATTTGTGTAGTTTACACACATGTGTTGCAGGGGCAACTACAAAACCACTTGATTGAGCCATATATACTTCTTCACTTAACACTCCATGAAGGAAGGCATTTTTCACATCAAGTTGATGCAGGATCCAACCAGAATATGTAGCATATGCTAAAATTAGTTGAACTGTTGTGTGCCTTACAACTGGAGAGAAGGTTTCTTCATAATCTATGCCATACTCTTGACTGAAACCCCTCGCCACTAATCTTGCTTTATCTCTGGCAATTGAACCATCTGCATTTCTCTTGATTTTGAAAATCCATTTACAGGGCACAAGATTTTTATCTGGAGGCAAAGGAACCAAGGACCAAGTCTGCTGTTTCATGAGAGCATCATACTCCTCCTGCATTGCATTCTTCCATACTGAAACTTGTAGAGCTGTCTTGACTGAGTAGGGTTCAATTTCTGAAGGATTAGAAGTGTCTTGATTCATGATTGAGAGAAAACACTTTTTCTGTACTATTCCTCTTTTGCTTTTGGTGAGCATTGGATGCTCATTTTCAGTAGTTGGAGTGAGACCAGCAACTGGATGTAGGATGTTGGCATCAGAGATTTGATGAGTTGGTCTGGAGGGTTCAGAATTGAGAACAAGAGAGATGGATCCAGCACCAGGCTCAGATTGGACAGACAACTCCCCATTTGACTCTTCAAAAATAATTTCAGCGTTTGCAGACTGATCAAAGGCTTGGCTAGGAGAAGAATCATTATTTTGTGAAGACATAGTCACAAAGGGGTCATTATTCACAAATTGATGAAAGTTTGGCTCATGGGATAGATTAGTGGGTAAAGCATTGTCATTGTCAGATAATAAAGGAGACATGTGAATGGAGTTATCAACAACATGATTAGGACTACTGTCTGATGAGCCATTAAAGGAGTTGAGTAAAGGAGTGAACTGACCTGTATTTGATGGATTACTGTGTGTTTGACAAAGGTGTTGGAAGCTGAGTCTGAGTAAATGAGCAAGGCTGTAACCCCATGTGCACTGCTGGATGTGATGAAGACTGAGTTTTTACTGCATAAGGGAAGCTATTTTCCTCAAAGAAGACATGCCTTGATATGATATATTCCTTAGAAGCAGGACAATAACAAATATATCCCTTGTAACCTGCTGCAAACCCCAAAAACACACACTTCATAGTTTTTGGTTGTAATTTATCTGATCTGTCTGATCTGCTTTGCAAAAGAGGGTAACAAGTGCATCCAAACACCCTTAACAGTTCCAATGGTGGGGCTTTATTGAATAGTTTTTCAAATGGAGATTGCATGCTCAAATTAGGAGTAGGCATCCTATTTATCAAAAAGGTAGCTATAGCACATGCATGATACCAAAAAAGAGCAGGAAGAGAGGACTGCTGCAGCAAGGTGATAGCAGTTTCTCTGATATGTCTATTTTTCCTTTCAGAGATCCCATTTTGTTCTGGGGTGTAGGGACAAGAGATTTGATGCAAAATGCCCTTACTTGCAAGAAAGGCCTTAAACTTGTTGTTCACATATTCACCTCCCCCATCACTTCTCAGACATTTAACAGTATGACTAAATTGATTTTCAACAAGAGCACACAAGGACTGAAAATAACCAAGTACTTCATTTTTGGTTTTCATGGGATAAATCCATGTAAATCTGGTGCAATCATCAATAAACAGTACAAAGTACTTGAATCCATCAATAGAAATGTAGGGAGCAGGCCCCCAAACATCAGAATGTACTATCTCAAAAGGAATTAAACTTCTAGAATTAGACATAGGAAAAGGTAGCTTCTTGAACTTGCCAAGTAAACATGGTTCACAAATAGCTTGTTCTGTGTCAACTACACTATGGATATTACACTTATTTAGCATTGCCTGAACTATGTCATTGGAGGGGTGCCCAAACCTTTGGTGCCACAAGGAATGCTTGACCAATTTTCCAACAAAAGCTGTCTCTTGAATTGAAGAGGATGATTGTGAACTTGCAGGCTTTTCTGTTGAATCTCTCTGAAGTAGTGGCAGCTCAAATGGAATGGGGTACAACCCTTGATTACTCAGACATTTGAAGAGAACTTTGCCCAACACCTTGTCCTGTATAACACACATAAATTCATCAAACCACATCATACAGTTATTCTGTTTGCACAATTGATAAATATATAGTAGATGAGCTGAAAGTTTAGGAATTAGCAACACATTGTTTAGTTTAAATGGACCAAGCATTGTGTTGCCAGTGTGTGTGATTTTCATCTGAGAACCATTACCAATCTGCACAGTGTCAGAAGCACTATAGGGTGTCAGGTTGTTGAGAGAGTGGCCATTGCTTGTCATGTGATTAGTGGCCCCAGTGTCTGCAAGCCAAAACTGAGGAGCATTATGAGTAGCAGCAAGCATGGCAGAGTTCCCATTAGGCATAGCATTGTTTCCATTGAACATAGCATTGTTCCCATTGCCTCTCATTGCATTATTGTTCTGTTGTCGATCTGGAAAGCCAATTATGTAGTAACACCTCTCCACAGTATGGTTTCTTCTTCCACAGTAGATACATCTACCATTAGTGTTGTCTCTATTGTTCCCATAGTTCATGTTGTTGTTGTTTTGCAGATTCAGCAAGGTTCTGCAAGTTCTTGCTCCATGACCAAGCCTGTTGCAGAACCGGCAAGTGATTGACCCTCCATTGTTGAGGTTGTTGCCTCCATTATTGAAACCAGTGTTGCCTTGACCTACATTGTTGTTGAAGCATGGTGGTCCAAAGTTGTTGTTGTTACCAAAGTTCCTTGCTCCATTGTTGAAGTTGTTGCCTCCATTGTTGAAAGATGGTCTAGGATTGCCTATTCCAGCATAAAAGCCTGAGAAGGAGTTCATATTGTCATTCTGATCACCATTGTTCATAGCATCAAATCCATATGTCAAGGTAGCATAAGACTGTTGTGGATTTGGCTGCAGGATGGTTTGAACATGTGGAGGCATGGGAGTGAGAGCATTTTGAGTAGACACTGGTGAAAAATCAGGTGAAACTTGTGGTGCATGAAGAGCACTTTGCATTTGAGGCTGAGAGTAGCATTGCATAACAGGCTGCACTGAGGATGATGTTGGCACACATGATTGAGTTTGGACTGAGGATGGTGTTGAATAGCTAGAGCTAGCTCCAAGTGATGACATTTGAGTGTGAGAGTGAGCTACCATGGCAGTGAGAGGAATGGATGATTGAGATTCATTCTCAATATCAATTTCTGCAGCCTTGAGAAGGGTCTTAAGTTCCCTCAGTGAGCAGCTCACAAATTGCGCTCTAATGACTATTTTAATTGCAGCAAACTCTGCAGGAAGACCTCTCAGAACAGTAACCACAATGTCCTCGTCATCTACTTGAACTCCAACAGTTTCCAAGGCATCTCTTGCTTCTTTGATTTTGTCAAGATATGTTTCAATGTCATCAGCACCCTTCCTCAGGTTTTGAAGGTTGGATTTCAGCTGCAGGATGTTTTGCCTGTTTTGAGAAGCAAACTTCAGCTTTAGATTTTCCCACATCTGAAAAGAGCATTTGCTTCCCACAACAGCATTTGTGGCAACCTTGCTCAAAGTTTGGCCAACCATGTGACCAATATTTTGGTCTTGAACTTTCCAGTTGACATAGTCTTGTGAGAGTTGAGTTGTGGTTCCATCAGAAGAACGCACAAACTGAGGAAGGCATGGTGTTGAGCCATCAACAAATCCCATGAGGTTTTGACTGCCTAGGAAAAACTCCATCCTAAACAGCCATGCTGAGTAGTTGGTCTCATCCAGTATAATATTAGGTAGAAACACAGTGTTCTGAGAAGTATTTTGAATAGTGGCCATGCTAGCTAAAGGAACGGCTAAAACAAAGATAAAGTCTTGAGCTTTTTTTGATTTTGAAAAAGAAAACTTTTAGATCTAGGATTCTACTTTAGACACTCTTCAGATTCAGTAGTAAAAGATGATAGCAACAACACAGAGTAACTTCCAACAAGGTAAGAGAGACAGAGAGATATGCTACTGAAAAGCTAAACAAATCTAAACTTTAAGCTGAGAAACAGTAGATCTAAAAGATTGATGGGACTGATGATAAACTTAGCTGACTTGAGATTTCACACACTGATTTCATTTAGCATGAGATGAAAAGGGCCCGATCGAACCATGCTCTGGATACCATGATAGCTTTGATACTAGAAATTTGAGAAATAAAAGATGTCTATATTGAAGTTGAAAGCTAGGGTTACATGATGGAGGCGCAGCTCACTACACATTTATACTAGAGTAGTAAGGCCACAAATGAGACACGTTGCAGTGAGCTGTAGGCAACTGAAGCTAACCATGCTTAACCCTAATTAGACAAATTAACAGACTAATTAAAAACTAATCAGTAGAAGACAAAATGAAGAGGTAAACGAGGGTACTACATCTAATAACCTACTCTGGTTTCAGTTGCCACTTTTGGTATATGCATTATACTCGATGCACCGTTGAACACATGAACTGTTTTGTCTGCTTTAGCTACTTTTAGAATTCTTCAAGAGCCTAGCTATCTACAACCTCCCGGAGCTTATTTCCATGATTGCTCAAACGAAGGTATCAGTTGATCGTATTAAAGAATTCGTGAAAGAAGATCAATTGAAGCTAATTCCTAGTCATACTCCAAAACAATCCAATGTCATGATTGTAATTGAGACGGGAGAGTATGCATGGAAAACAAGTGATCAAAATTTAAAGAATCCTACGATCAAAATTGTGGAGAAGATAGAGACAATAAAAGGATACAAGGTCGCAATTTGTGGTTCTGTTGGTTCCGGCAAGTCAAGCCTGCTAAGTAGTATACTTGGTGAGATTCCCAAGATTTCTGGGGTAGGGGCAAAGGTCTATGGGACAAAAGCTTATGTTCCACAAAGTTCTTGGATTCAATCTGGAACTGTAAGGGAGAATGTGTTGTTTGGTAAGGAGATGATTGAAGGTTATTATGGGGATGTTTTGGAGGCTTGTGCTTTGGACCAGGATGTCAAAATGTGGGAAGATGGAAATTTGACTGTAGTGGGGGAGAGAGGGATGAACCTAAGTGGGGGACAGAAACAAAGGATTGAACTGGCAAGAGCAGTCTATAGTGATTCCGACGTATATATCTTGGATGATCCTTTTAGTGCTGTTGATGCACATACAGGAACACACTTGTTCAAGGTACTGGAATACACTTGAAAATTACTCATCGTTGTAGCTTGTGGTTTTTTGTTCGTGTATGCACATTTATATTTATATTTAATATTGATATGGATTTGATTGAAATTTTGAAGCTTTTGCAGAAATGTCTCTTGCAACACTTGTCTCTAAAAACCGTCATCTATGCTACTCACCAATTAGAATTTCTTGAAGCAGCAGACCTTATCTTGGTAACTTTTTAGATTTCTTTTGCTCTATTCAAATATACACATGGCAAAACTATTTCATAAATTCTCTCTTCTCACCTTTCTTATTTCTTCATAGGTAATTAAAGGTGGTCAGATTGCTCAGTCTGGAAAATATGAAGATTTGATTGCCGACCTCAATGGTGAACTTGTTAGACAAATGGCTGCACACAGGAAATCGTTAGACCAAGTTAATGTTGGCGTGAGTCACGCACCCTTATGGTGCTAGGAATGTAAATATTATATTAGTAGTATTAGCTTCCTAATAGGGATTAGTTTCCTAATAGGTTACTATGTATCATGTATATTAACCCTATTCTTAGGGATGAATGAATTAATCAGAAATTCCCAAATACCTTGTTCTATTTGACTTGGTATCAGAGCCGAGATCCATTCGAGCTCGGCTGTTTCTTTCCGCTGCAAATTTGGTTCTTTTGGCTTTTTCTGGCATTGGGGTTTGTTTGGAATTGTTGAAGTTAGGGTTCGTTTGGCGTTGAGATTTGTTGAAGTTTCTTTTAGTCGTTGGGGTTCCATTGTTTCTGAATTGGCCTTACTTTGCAGTGTGAACGAGGTTTTTTTTTTATCGGAAGATTCAGTTTTCTTTTAGTTCTTCTTGACTTGCCTTGCTCTGTGGTTGCTTGGTTTGTTTGCCGGTTTTTTGGCGATTTGTGAAAAAGGATCCGTTTTGGTAGGTTGGTACGTGGAGACTCAAGGTCGCACAACTCCTGCTTGTTTAATTAGCAGGTTTATGTGGCCTATATATATCCATATCAAATCAAGGAGCACGTGGTATACATTCCTAGCTAGTTTGCAAGCTAGTTCCTCTGTGTTTTGGTCTGATCAAGTTAACCTTGACTGGTAATAATATATTGATACTTGAAGAACAGAGAAGATGGTTGATTTCCAGATCACTGACGGGGCTAAAGAGACTGGAGACTCAAGTTGTGCGTCTCGAAAAGTTGTAATCATTCAAAATATCACTGATCATTTTTCAAAGGATAATATTTCCTTGACTAAGGAAACTCGAGGTAAATTTGGTGTTGCTTTACATGTTGCTAACTTTACTGGTGGAGATACATGGATTATTGATTCCGGTGCGTCAGACCATATGACCTATGATAAATCTTTCTTTGTGTCTATGTCTTATCCTCCTATTTCTCATGTCTGTAATGCAAATGGTGCATCTTTTCCGGTCTTAGGTATTGGGTCTATCCAGGTAACACCGTCTATTGTTTTACTATGATGTCCTTTATGTACCCTCGTTGTCTCATCATCTATTATCAGTA
>NC_020494.1:16147645-16160569 GCF_000184155.1 Fragaria vesca subsp. vesca | reverse complement strand
CAGAGAGTGAGCCATTTGTAAAGTAAGGCCAAAC
Source organism: Fragaria vesca subsp. vesca (assembly GCF_000184155.1). Lineage (NCBI taxonomy): Eukaryota > Viridiplantae > Streptophyta > Magnoliopsida > Rosales > Rosaceae > Fragaria > Fragaria vesca. The sequence goes on along the minus strand of NC_020494.1, from coordinate 16,160,535 downwards.
TTGTCTTCCATGTTCATAGTCTCAGGTACAACTCCATCTTCAAGCTTCCATTCAAAACAGTTGAGAACTGAACCCAACATCAATGGCAACATTCTCATAGCCAATGGCATACCCGGACATATTCTCCTCCCACCACCAAAGGGAATAAGCTCAAAGTTTCTTCCTAAAACATCGATTTCGGACCCCAAAAATCTTTCCGGCATAAACAAGTTTGGATTGTCCCAAACACTGGAATCTCTGCCTACTGCCCAAGCATTGATCAGAACTTGTGCACCCTTAGGAATAATGTACCCTCCGATTTCTGCTTCTGCACCGGCTTTACGTGGAAGTAGCAATGGCACTGTTGGGTGCATCCGGAATGTTCTTTGATTACTGCTTGCAAGTAAGGAAGTCGAGCAATGTCCGATTCCTCGATTGGTTTTCCTTTCCCAATTACTTGGTCTAGCTCCGCTTGAGCTTTTACAAGTTTCTCTGGACTGTGGAGAAGCTCGGCCATTGCCCATTCCATTGTGGCTGAAGTTGTATCTGTCCCCGCACTAATCAAGTCCTAATATTTCAGTAAGACAAGAACAATGGGATATTGTAAATCAAAAACTACTTGCAAAGTATTTCATGCACAAATTTGAAAAGGCATTAATTTTTTGGTGAACTATAATAACAATATAAAGATTAAAGAGTAAGAAATAGTTGAAAAATAGAGACTAACCAGAAACAAATTCTCAACTTCGATCTTGTCCATTTCCTCATTCTTCTCTTCACTCATGTTTATAAGAGTATCCAACATATCATTAGTCGAAATATAATCTTGCACTTTTCTGGATTCCAACCTTTGATTGATCATCCCGTCGATGAGGACTATCGTCTTGTGGAAGTGGTTGGTTAACCGTCGCCTTATTCCTTGGGGGTCAAGCTTCCTGAGAAAATGAAAATAGTCCGCAACGTTTGGTTTCCCTATCTCTTCCATGATACCCCAAGTAGTCTCCTTCAACTCCCTAGCCGTCTCGCTACTCGGATTATCTAAATCCACGGAGAAAATAGTCCGGGACATTAGATTGAGCGTGGTTTTGAAAGCAGCCGTTCCGATGTTCACTGCAACACCTTTCTTTTCGCTTTCGCAGATATCAGCAATGAGCTCCTGCACTTTTACCCTTCGGTTGGCTTGGTTTGCATCAAGAACTTTGGGGGAGAACAGTTGCGAGGTACATATTTTGCGAAGGTTTCTCCATCTGTCCGAAACAGGCAGCCACACCATGCTGTACTCGCAGTGGTTATAGGAAGTGACAGCATCAGGGACAGTTCGGTTGCAGAAGACATGGTCGTGGGTTCGGAGGATTTCTTTGGCCAAAGATGCTGATGAAACCACTACTGTGGTTACTTGACCGAGCTGCAAACTGATTATGGGACCGTAGCGTTGAGAAAGCTTGTTCAAAGAGAGATGGGGTTTGTCTCCAAGCTCGAGGAGATTGCCGATTATTGGAAGTGGATTTGGTCCTGGTGGAAGCGTGGCTCTAGGAATTTGTTTGCTTCTTTTTCCAAATAAACGGAAGGCTTGGACTGAGAGTCCGGCAAGGCATAGACATAAGAGTATGCAATTCAAGAACTCCATATCTCTCAAAACAAGGTATCACAAAACTTAATAACCTTCTTCTCTATATATGTTTACCACTAAGCTCGATGGTGCGCATATAGTATTTGTTGCCAAATCAAAGTTCTCTTCCTCTACCTTTCTAAACCCGGCCACTAAGCTTAGAGAGATAATTTTAGGATAATCTATATCAATAAGTGTCTTTGACAAAAACTTCAACATCTTGGTATTCGGTTCGACTCGATTCATTTACTACTTTGAATATAACGGAGAGTATGGCGTCTTGAATTGAAAAAGGTTTTGATATATATTGTCTCCCCATACCTAAATGGTGAGTCACTAGAATGAAATTTTGTATTAATTTATACTCAAATCCCAAAATCTCGTGTAAATAGACATTTTTTTTATCAGTTAAACAACTCAAATACTATAACAAGTTTGTTGCGAGTCAAACTCACGACCTCCCTTTTACAAGAGAAGACTTAACTGAATGGTACTGGATAAAAAGGGATATTTTGCTAGTATTGTGTACATGTTTTCTTTTCTAGAAAAGAAAAGAAATTATTGATGAAGGATAAAGTGTAGAGACAAAGAGATAACAAGATAATCATCATCTTATTCATTCATATAAGCCTTTTATATAGAGAATTACACAATACCAATATGGTAAGGATATGAATACATAGATCTAGTCTAACTACATATTATATTGGCATAAGGCCAAAGCACACATAAAGAATATCTAGAAAGATACAGAATATCCTAGAACACTCCCCCTTGTGCCGCGCATTGATATGTCGATGGTGCTGATCTGTTGCCTCGTCAAAAACCTCATCAAGTCACAAAAACCCTGTGGGAGAAAAACTGAACCTTGATCGTAGGAGAAAAAGAGTACAACGCACCCTTCACATTTGATAGTGACATGTATGTATGTGCTAGACTCCCCTGAAGTTTGCACCTCCCCCTGATCTTTACATCAATCATAGGGCTCTTCCTGATTTTTACTAATCACAGAAGTTTCAACAACTGAGCATATCAATGCTCTTTAACATGTTTTCAAATGTGACATTGGGCAATGATTAACTAAATCATGCTGTATTGTCCACAAATGATCTTTTACACTTAGATCTTGAGGAGAAGGCCGCTTGTGAACTTAAAACATAAGTTCGTGCAGGAAATCAGATTTTCGCGCAGCATGACCTTCAGTTACTAGAACAGTCGTAACTTCCTCTAGTAAATACATATGAACGAACTATAAACGGTTTTGGAAACTAGACTAATTTAGCTTTCCAACCGTATATTACACACATTTTGGTTCATCAGGAGCTATTCACAAAGTTCCGTCAAAGTTGACTGTTTTGTCAAAATCAGATTCTTGGACAGATTCGTCCTACTTTACGAAAACGACCATAACTCACTCAATATGATAGGTATGATCAAATGGTTAGTGTCCCTGGAAAGTAGACACATAGATCTTTCCAATGGTATCAATTTCACAATTTTCCAGTGAGTGAGATTTCCTGTAGGTCCAGTGGAAGTTGACCTACAAAACTTGACGGATTCTGATTTCGCTTTTGATATGTATTTCTTATGTAGGGATAGAATAAGCCTCAACCTTTCATACCATTAAGTATTGAAAAAGGAGTTACTGCCATTACATTGGCGTTGCGTGGGCGCATAGCTACACTTAGCTTTACAATTTTTCATAGCGAATGAGATGTCAAGTCTTTCGTCTTATTGTACTTAGATGGGAACTCCATCTCTTAACACATATTTGTCATCTTGCTCTAGACAAAACAGCGGATCTCTCTTTAGAGCAAAGACCTTGACTAATCATGAGAGTATATGTAGGCCTCACTAGTTATAAAGTGCCTAAGCCGATTGATGGAAAATCATCATCAATACAGTCATCGAGTGCCTTATCAAGACCGTGTCTTCCCAAGATCTTTTTCTTCGGATGTTGATACATATTGGCATCTCTTGATCCATCAAGAGTCCATGTAAATCCAGAATGAACACGCAAAGACATAATTCCCCATATCTCTTCCAAATCAAGTAGAGTCCATGTGCGTTTAAATACTTTTAGCAAACGCGTGCTCTTGTGGTTTGGAGCCACTTGATTCAGATGAATGAAGTTCGTTTAAGACCTTCATGTATATCTCTGATCCCATAGAGATGTTATTATGACCACATTCATAGGCTGCATGTTCAGTTATTCAGAAACTACCAAACTGACAAAGTAGTGGAGTTCAATGACATCCATTACGAGAGCATATCTCATCGCAGTCGATCCCAGTGCGTGTTAGTGAGAGACCTTGCGCCATAAGATGAGTCTAAACTCTTGTTCTCACTACGCTATCTAACAAAAATATAGTTGATAGGGTTTAGCTTACGGTGTCGGCATCACCTGTCCAAAGACCTATCTCTTTGTTAAAGCTGGATCACATTTTTCCATTAGGCCAATCAACTAAGTTGATATCCATCAACAAAGGGTGGTTCGATAGTAGACTCATTATCCCACGTCCTCATGTACACTAGTGTAATACTTGTAGAGATCTCTATATGGATTAGATTTGACATTGAGGCGTCCCCCAACGATAATCACAATTTAGACTTCATGAGACGGATTTGAGTATCACTGATCAATGGATCAGGTTATGCCAAGCTCGCTTTCTTCCTAGTGCGAGAATATATCGAACCTAAGGGCCTCCCTCCTTTTGGGGAGCCACACGGCCTTGTGACACCAATTTTGCCACTATATGGCGTCACCATTTCACCATCCATGGTGATGGCGCCAAGACCAACTTCATTTGGTCGCGCCATGTTCTCTTGATAGGACATCAATCCTTGCAGACATAATTGTAGCATGTGATCTCGTCACTTTAACACTTTAAGCATTTGGGATCAAGATGAGACTTAGTGGGGACAAACTACGACAATTCACATCGTTCCACTTGAACACTTGTGTTCTTATCTCCCCCTAACGGCAAGAATATTGTCTCATCAAAGTGACAATCCGCAATTTAGCGGTGAATGAGATCACCTGACAATGTTTCTACATATGCAGATTATAGGTGGAGGTTCATATACAACCTAAATACTTTTTCATCTCAAATGACCCATCATTGTACGCAGTGACAATACGATTTGGCATTTAGAAATAACATTTAGCCGAGCTTAAGGATTGGAGATCTGTTTCAATCTTGTTTGAGCTCAAGGATTGCAATCCTGGTACACAGTCACGAGCTGTAATACAAAAATATTCAATGATGGTGGGTCGTAGATGAATAGTAAAGCCGTATGCAAATATTGCATAGCCCCAAGATGCAATAGAAAGATTGGTGCGCATCAATAATGTTCGAGCGACAACCTAAAGTTGCTTGGTCGTAGCCTCGGTGAGACTGTATTGCGTGTGAACATGGGGTACATGACACTTCAACTTACATCCCGATAAACTTCTTTAAAGAATGGGTAGTGAGCCCGTAGAAGTATAAGCAGCATAAGCAGTAAATAATAGTGTAACACGTGACCAGTGTGTTAACACTTCAACCAACACCATAAAGCATAGAAAGGTGTCTGCAAGTTGGTTGTATCTATCTACATAGTTGATGTAAGAATAGAATGTTCACTTTTGTGTTATTTAGCATAAGAGGGTCTCATTCCTAATTTAGCTAAAGAATAGGCTTTCAAAACGAGTAATGAGCATTGCAGGGGGCCAATGCGACATCAAGGGAAGACCGATGCACCTCAATTGCTTGAGGAATTGACCGGACGACCTCCAAGAAGTTGGAGTCGTGTTCAGGTGACGTCAATGTTCCCCGGGTCACCACCATGCTTCATGGTGATGCTAGATCTCGAATGTCTTCGTTTTGAGAGGAAAAATGAATGTCCATGAGAATTTCTCAAAATTTGGACCATTATATCTCTTCCAGGTTGACCAATTTGGTCAAACCAAAGCCTATATGAGTCGGTGTCCCAAATATCATGTTTGGCGACAACATGGGATTCGATATTCGAATCGTAGTGACATATAGTTCACTAGATTAACTCATGAATTTCTCCAAGATGCGCTTCAGTCCGCATTCATGAGAAGGTATACACAAAAGAATTCTTGTTCATTCTCACAATTTGTTTTCAAATGAAAACTATTAGCAAGAATGTCTTTAAAGCTCAATATGGTTCAATTGCCTCTCAATGCATAGAGGGTATCTGTGCCATGAGGCATCAAGATTCAAGCTAAACCGCGTCCCTGAATGACCGGTATGATTCAATCATTGTAGTCACAAGAGATTTACAAAGGCACAAAATCCAAAGATAGTTGCCGGTTCCTTAGAATGTTGTGGATAGTTCAACTATCTGCGAAGCACTCAATGTCTCGATGAGACATATCTACAAGAAGGAGTAGATAGGCGAGTTAATAGTTCCACTTGAATCATTTAGAAGGATTGAAAGAAGCTACGAAAAGCTGTAATCCTGACCATATATGTCTAGGATATCCTAGTACACTTTGGAAGGGCTTGAACAAGGGGGAGTGTTCTAGGATATTCCATACGTGTGTCTTGACCTTATACCATCAGGATATGTAGTTGGAATAGGACTATGTATTCTTTATCATTACCATATTGGTACTTTGTAATTCCCTATATAAAGTGCTCATATCAATGAATAAGATGATGATTTTCTATTCTCTTACTCGGTCTCTATGTCTCTACCCTTTATTCTTGTTCAACATGCACTATGTACGTAGTGTTATTTAAAAAAAAATATAGTTATTGCTACCATACTAAATCATTTTGTTCACCCTACTTTCTTTTTTACCTTACATAAAGAAGTACATGAAATTAGATTCAAATTAGTAGTTTCAGGCTGACTCCTTTATTATAATTGACCCATATGCCCTTCTTACAATAATTTAACACATTGCCACAATCTGTTCACGATCAATCTGATTTAAACTCCTCATCTCTCTTGTCACCAACTCTTCACAAATTTCCAGTGATGACCTTTTGGGAGCTCCACCTCAATGACGACGACTTTGCAAGTGTAAGACCTCGACACCTCTACAACGGCAACGACGGCGGCTCCTCAACAGTTAAGACGAGCTAGATTTCACGGCAACGCTTAAAGCGGCTAGAACGAGACCATATGGAGTCATTTGATGGTTATGGCGTCGCTGCGAATTTGTAGTCGTAGTTGGTGTTGGATGACCTGCTCTTGCATAGGTAATTGAATTTCTTTCTATTTCCGTGTATAATTGTGTCAAAATTTGAGAAAATGAAACAAATTTTTCGGCAAAGAGTGCCTCCTTTTTTATTGGAATTAGATCTAGTAAGTTGAGGAGATTAGGCTGGAAGGTTGATCCTTCAATCTCCAGTGATTCTAAAATGAGAAAGGGGAAATGTTTTCTCTTCGTCTTTAAAACTATTTTTGAAACAGGTAGTCAGTATATGATCTTAGCATCTTCAATACACAGAATGTATCTACACATACATATATATGTGAATGCATATGATCATATGAAGCTAACATGCATGAAGGGATTACTAGCTAGTTTGTTCAATTAAAACTAAAATGCTTCAATTTGCTGGTCTTATTAGCTTGGCTATCTAGGTGGCACTTTGGAATGCAGTGGACTTGAAGAAGCCAATCAGTATACTTGTTATTTTAGTGAATATATTGAAAGTTGGAATGTTGCTTATATAGATTAGGATCAAAAACATTATGTACTCTTATACTTTTACGTTTCAAATAATTTTGTAATTGAATTATTAACATTCAATAAAGTGTTTCTTGTTTTTTATTATTAGTTTCATCATATATGAAGTTTAGTTCACAGTCAGACAACCTAAGTGTTTATAGCAAACAACAAAAATATGAAGTCTAATTAATAGACAATCAGACAACTCAAATCTTTATAACAAGGAACAGAAATATGAAGTCTAATAGAAAATCAAATGACATAAGTTTGAAATACTTACTTTTCCATTTAAGTTGAAACTTTAAACCACACGAGCACGCTCCACGCCTCCACTCTTAGTCCATAATAATCAGAGGTACAGTCGCATATATATAGCACAATCATAAGAACAAGCAACACATCGACGTACAAGCCCTCATACGTAGGACGCAGCCAATTGTTTGATAAAAAGAAGAAATTAAGATGTTGGAAATCTGTTATTACAATATGCATGTCAGGGGAAGAGAGCATATCGGGTTGCTAATATGAGAACATAAATAATTAGCATGATTATTCATCTTTTCATATAGAATTAGAGTATGCGTAGTACGCACCGCAAACTTATGCATCATGGATCAGTTAGTAAGATAGGTGATCTTGGCGGAGCCAAAACCATTGAAGTTGGTGCTGCACGCCGACGCATAAGCACCCATGTTGCGAAACACCAGCCAATTATTCACTTCCAGTTCTGGTAACTCACCATCCAACACCTTGTCATCGGAATCACATGTCGGACCAAACACAGTCGAACTGTAAGTCCGAGCACCATCAGTACCTTTGCCACATACCACCAAGACTGGAACCGGATTCTTCTCGATGCCGTCGTCACTGTTATTGGACATGCATTTCAGAGCAATGAAGGATTCAAGTAGGGTTTTAGGTTCCGCAAGCATCATGGACCCGAAAAACCCTTCGTTGATCCAGTATTGTCTGAGCTCCCCTCTCACACGCTTCCCGATGATATTGGTAACAAGCGTGAAAGGAGTCTCTGCAAAAAACCGACCCGGCTCGGCGATCACCGTTAAGCTGCGTCGCTCCTCCTCTGAAAAATACGTCTCCACAGCGGTTTTCACCGCTGCCGCCGCAGCTTCAAAGAACGATGGCTCGGACAGGAAGCCACCGCCGATGTTCAACACATGCATGGGAGGCATGCGGAGCCCGGACGCCTCCTGGAATACCACCTTAGCTGCCTCTATAGCTTTTTTGTATGCTTGAAAATTGTGTGACCGGCTTCCTATGTGAAATGAAACCCCAGAAACTTTGAGTCCTGCAGTTTGAGCGGCTTGGAGGAGCGGAGACACTTCGTCAGGGAGAGCACCGAACTTGGAACCCTGTGGCCACTGGGATCCGCTCTCGTCCGGAGCTTTGATGCGGATCAGTAAAGAACATTTCGGGTGCCATTTTCGGATCTTTTCAACCTCATCTACCGAGTCGAAAGTGGTTAGGTTAACACCAACTTCAGCAGCGTACTTGATGTGAGAGCTTGCTTTGCAGGGATTAGCATAGATGAGGCGATCCGGCGAAACTCCTAGAGCCAAAATGGACTTGATCTCAGACGGACTTGCACAGTCGAAATTTGAACCTTGAGCTACCAACGTGGCAAGAAGATCCGGGTGAGGGTTGCACTTGACGGAGTAGAAAGGTTGGACCATTGGAAGGTTACGTTTCCATGTCTCCATGAGGTTGCTTACAAGACCTAAATCCAGGACGTAAAATGCTTCCTCAATTTGCTGCAGTTTCTTGATGGACGAAATGATTTTCTGCATGAAACATTCATCATCACCCAGACTGTTTTTGCTTACGACCTGATCTGGTGCACTTACATTGCAGGACTCCATGCTGTGATGTTGGTGCTGTATAATTAACACTAAAAGATTTTAGATTATAATTAACAACGTACATAGAGCAGAGAATATATAACACTGTAAAACTTAATTGATGAGACACATCCACGTACATGACTCCGGCCAAATGAAAACAAGACAAATAAGACTCGTTCCAGTTGTTGAGAGCCAAGAGTTATCAAAGCTAACATATATGCCAGCTATTTGGAGTATTTGCCAAGTTTAGTTTCTTCATTGGTCCAAACTCTAAACCACGACCTAATTATCCAACCAACGTGCCTATATAACGGTAATTTCCCAAGTTTTCTCATCAGCCTATCAAAGCCAACATGCCTGTACAACGGTATTGTATACGACCCTGTGACCTAATTTGTTAGGTTAGATATATTTTCTTTTTTTAATAAATAAATAATTAGGCGATATTATTTATTTTGATGTGATAGACAATAATGTTGGCGATATTATTTATTTTGATGTTGGCGATATTATTTATTTTGAAAGGTCCACCACATGGGAGTGGCAGCACATTTCCATCCCCAGCCCTATCTAATTTTATTACATGATCGATCGGCAAGTGAAAATACAAAGTCTGAAAGGAAATAACCAAAGGGAAAATACAAAGTCTGAAAGGAAATAACCAAGAGGGAAAAAGTAAAAAGTGAATAGGTATCTCCTTCCTCTTGTACAAAACCAAAAGGGAAAACTTGTATAGAAATAAAAGGAGAGCAACTCTTCAAGGCAATAAGTAGTCCATTTAGGAGCAGAAACAATTATGTCTTTGTGAAAGCTATCTGGTTGATAGCAAGAAGACCCAAAACCAACTCCATGAGATGTGAATGCCCTTAGAAAAAGACCAAACAAAGTCTATCTCCCAAAACCATCATGAATGGCCAAAATTCATGATAAGCACCAGACGTCCAGACAACGTAGCAGGTAGGTTTGATATTCAGGACCTACCATGTTTTTGAAACAGAATCAACCTACCCCATGCCAGCAGCTGGCCAGCTATCCTTGCATTTGTTTTTATTTTTTATCAGAATTGCAACAACTAACATAAACACATGTTCATGTTGTGTTCTTTGTCGGCAGCAAAGTGAGTCAATTGATCATATATTTCTTTTTTTTCCTTTTGCTTCTATGATTTGGCATTACATGACCTCCAATTTTAGCATCAGTGGCTCTCCCAATTCAGTTTTGCTTATGTTGAACCTTGGCCTAAGTTCTACTCGGAGTCCTCAATTAAGAGAATTGTGGCCAACATGTTTTGTTACTACTCTATGGTTTATTCGGAGTTCAAGGAACAAGATTAAATATGAAGGTCTTAGGGTGGATGCTACACGTGTATGTTCCCTCATTTTAGGCCATGTTATTTCATCAAGTAAGTTAGCCACTGGATGCATGTTTAATTCTACTGAGGAGCTTGTGGTTTTGAAGAAAGTTGGGGTTCAATGTCGGCCCCGACGTGCTCCAAGAGTAATCGAAGTTAACTGGCACTCTCCTCCGTATGGGTGTATTAAGCTGAACACTGATGGGGCATGGAAAAGTAGTTCGAACAAAGCTGGTTATGGTGGGGTATTTCGTGATTACAATGCCAAAGTTATGGGTGCTTTTTGCTCTAACTTGAACATTCCAAGTTCTGTTGCTGTTGAAGTTATGGCTGTTATCAAGGCTATTGAATTAGCTTGGGTACAAGAGTGGAAGCAATCAAAAAAGGTGTATGTGTTAGGGGTATTAATCACAAACATTGGGTACGAGAGTGGAAGCAAAGGTCAAAGTGAAGATTTGTATTCGATGCGCCAAAAATTGCTGCCCTCAAAGCCATAATAGCTGACAGAGTGCAAAAACCTACAAAGCTAGAAGTTGTGAGTGGTCTACTATATAAATGTGCAATTTCTGCAGCCAATGCAAGTTCATTAGGTACAACAAGACCAGCCCTTCTGATCCCAAACGTCAACCTCCGAAGCAGGATGGTTCCTCCGCTGCCGGAAAACTATGTGGGTAACCTCAGTTGGGTATTTCTCGTTCTGAAGAGAGAGGACAGTTTGCATAGCTTGGTGGGTCAAATGAAAGAGGCTTTGTCAGAATTCTGCAACACATATGTCAAGAATGTTTCTAGGGGTACTGAATTGGTCTTGAGTATTAGGAAACAGACGGAGAAGGTAAAGGAAATGTACAAGAGCAGTGAGCAAGTAGTACAATACAATTGTAGTAGCTGGTGCAGGTTCCCAATATATGAAGCAGATTTTGGGTGGGGAAAGCCTGTGTGGGTGAGTATTGGTGCTTGTCTTGACAAAAATGTCATTCTATTGGATAGTAAAAGTGGGGATGGGATTGAAGCTATTGCGACTCTGGAAGAGCAAGACATGGCTGCTTTCGAGTGTGACCAGGAGTTACTAGCATTTGCTGCTCAAAATTCAAATCCATTAAGAAGTCAAGTTTGATGTTATATATACTCGCTTGTATTATATCTAGTAGAATAAAGTGTGCTAGAAAAGCATCAGAACATGTAAAGTTGTTTGTCACTGTGAATAAATTCAATATAAAACATCGACCCAAGCTAACCTCGTCATATCACATAGTTATTTCTAATGGACTTTCTGCATTAAGTTGAAATCCAACTTTGCAAGAGTTAGTAGAGTTTTGTTGTGTGAATCATATTCCTCACAGACAGACATGTAATGCCTGGCTTCTAGCCTTGAAAATCCCTTCCAAAGTGGCTGAGACAAGGCATGAGTTACTTGTTTTGACAAGGGAGAACTCAATCGGGGTGCTGCAGACTCGAGATGGGTCCTGGTGAAGGTCAGTGCCTCTTCAAGTATGTCTTCTCCGTGAACCCTAAGATGAGTGGCTTCATACAAGCTTAGTAGTCCTACCACATCGCTCGTAAGATATTCCTTAAATGTCCCGTTACTTTCCTTGAACTTGTCGAACACATCTACATATGTACATGACCAGCAAATTAATGCATTAGAGTTAGATGCTGATGAAGTTGGTCAACATGCATAAAGAATTTTAAGTTATTAGTTCAATCGTGATCATGAAATTGATGAAAAAAGAAGCAAGTAATAGACTTACCACATGAAACATTATAGCCTTGTTGTCTAAGCAATCGAAAACGGAGAGCAGTAGTGTAAAGATCACCATTATTTTCAAGATCGATCTTTACGTCCATAACAATGATCATGAACATGTTTCAAGATTGTATCAATCTCATTTTCAAAACAGTACAACAAGCCTAAACGCTGAAGTTATCAACCATGTCTAACATGTGCGAAGCAGATTGGTTAACTGCAGCCATTAGCATTCCTTTCACTTCTTCTTTCAGTCCTTGGACACGTTGCTCGAGTTTGACGTCTACATCCTACATAGGGGCAAATTGAAGAAACATATAACAATAATCGATTAATTGGGAAATTTAATATATAATTAGCATTGTTTAATAATTACTTTAGCTATATATAAAACATACATACATATATTATGTACGTGTATATACACACACACATACACACGTACACATACCATAGTAGAATATGAGAGAAAATGATCGCCCAATAAACAAGGAGCATAAATAGCACGACATGGTTTAACATCGAAAGCAACATACGGGGTTTGAGCTGGAGATGCTAAAACTTGATGAAGAGCCATTTGGTTTCCAGAACCAATTGAAGCTTAGTAATCGAACTTCAGTTATGACAAAAAAAAAAAAAAAAAAAAAAAAAAA
>NC_020494.1:16146113-16146602 GCF_000184155.1 Fragaria vesca subsp. vesca | reverse complement strand
TCTTTCCTCGAAACCAATATTACTAGACAAGTAGAGTAGTAGACATACATGTTTATTTATAAGGAAAAATAGCTACGAATGGTTCATTCCAAGGCAAAAGCCATACAATCAAATTATGCCAGGTTAAATAATAGATAAACTCATAAACTCCACTACAAACTCAAAGAGTCATTATTCAATGCAAAACAGAAAACCTATTATACATTATAGGTCATTACTCGATACAAGGCAGAAAACCTGCCATAATACATATTGCTTATTTCATCCCAAAATAAAGTGCTTTATTCAAACCAATAGTTTCACCAACAGCACATAGTGGCCATCAGGCCATCTGTGAAACTATATTAGAGAACATATATAGATTTCTCGACGTACAGAACTACACGAGACTTATTTCACGGTAGAGAGCTTATAGGCATATAGGCTTAAACAGGCACCGGTTCGATGAGGAGAGAAACTATAAAACCCTTGAGTCCAGCTTCCGCGTTG
>NC_020494.1:16138462-16139874 GCF_000184155.1 Fragaria vesca subsp. vesca | reverse complement strand
AGAAACTATATATATATATATATATATATATATATATATATATTTGTATCACTCACCATAGAAGAATACTAGAAATATGCCCGCGCTTTTGCCGCGGGTTTCAATTTTGCAGAGAAATTTACTTGCTTCAGCTTTTGTTATATTGCAACCTATAAAGAAAACAAAAATTGTGGACTGTATAAGACATAGAGAAAGAAAAATATGCAAGAAGATGGTACTTATATATATGGTGGCCCTTTCTAATTTCGAAGATGAGAAGTATCCACGGTAAATGAATACTAAAATTGTTCAGTACATTGGAATTAAGTAGCTTGAAGAACTTGTTGATGGGTACGATCCATATTGCACTAAAGAAGAAAAAGAAAGATAGCTCAAAGTATTTGCTAACTCAAGGTATTTGCATAATCACATACATAAATGCCTAATCCATGTCCCTGAAATGATGCAAATTCCAGATGTGAGAATGATTGAAGATAAATCAATGTTTTATTTATAGGCCTGTATAGAGTGAAATTAATGAGTTGAAATTGAAGTGTAATCTTACCATGGGAGACGTACTTGGGACACCGTCTTGGCTGCATACTAAGTCATCGACGTCCATGTTTTCTTTTTTGTAGCTTGAAGCAATTTGGTGCATACTAACTTATCAGCATCCATGTTTCCTTTCAATAGCTTGAAGCAATTTGGTGATGAACAACATTTGTACCACCAGTTCTTGTGGATTAAAATCATGAAGTAGTATAAGAATGTTATTATGAACATTTGTTTTGTCAAATTTGGAAAAAATAGAGCATGCCGGGGTAAATCATGTGACCATACATTCATGTCTACTATACCTTATTCTTTCTCCTTCTTTAGTATCCTAGAAAGTTAGAATAGATTTCTTTCTTCTTCCTTTTCCAAGATCGCGAGTTCTACATCGCCAAAATATTATTTCCGTTTCCAAATCATGGATGTAACTAACTGAAATTTCAGAGCAAAAAAACACCAAAATTATATTAAAGGCAACTGTTTACAATAAAAAATTATAAAACCATTTTAGTGTTGTAGATAACAGTGTTTCAACTACATGAACTACCGTACCATAGTGGTTTTTTTTTTTTTCTTTTTGTCTTTTCTCATCAAATATGCTAAAATCAGAAATAGTATCATAGTTCTGTTATCTATCAAAGATTTGCATACATGCAGGGATAAAGAAAGAAACTGGAATAAAAAGAAAAAAGGGAAAAAATGGACTAGACTTAAAAACAAGGGAAAATGCCCATTTGCACAAAAACACTATAATAAGTGCCCATTCCAATGAAAATTGTTTCCAACAGCCCATTTAAACAAATCTCATGAAATTGACTATATTGCCCTCGCATCACCATAACTCTCTCCGTCTTGATCTGAAACAAACTCTCTCTCTCTCT